>NC_088415.1:92205361-92230361 GCF_034236695.1 Oncorhynchus nerka
CCCCATGGTTATCACACTCCCCCTGGTTATCACCCCCTCCCCTTGTATCACACCCTCCCCCCTGGTTATCACGACCCCCTCCCCTGGTTATCACGACCCCCTGGTTATCACACTCTCCTCCCCCTGGTTATCACACCCTCCCCCTGGTTATCGCGATCCCCCTCCCCTGGTTATCACGACCCCCTGGTTATCACACTCTCCTCCCCATGGTTATCACCCCCTGGTTATCACCCCCTCCCCTTGTATCACACCCCCTCCCCTGGTATCACACCCTCCTCCCCCTGGTTATCACACCCTCCTCCCCTGGTTATCACCCCCTCCACCTGGTATCACACCCCCTCCCCTGGTTATCACCCCCTCCCCTGGTATCACACCCCCTCCCCTTGTATCACACCCCCTCCCCCTGGTATCACACCCTCCTCCCCTGGTTATCACCCCCTCCCCTGGTATCACACCCTCCTCCCCCTGGTTATCACCCCCTCCCCTGGTATCACACCCTCCTCCCCTGGTTATCACACCCTCCTCCCCTAGTTAACCCCCTGGTTATCACACCCTCCTCCCCCTGGGGTCCCCCATGGTTATCACACCCTCCTCCCCCTGGTTATCACCCCCTGGTATCACACCCTCCTCCTCCTGGTTATCACCCCTCCCCCTTGTATCACACCCCCTCCCCTGGTATCACACCCTCCTCCCCCCCTGGTTATCACACCCTCCTCCCCCTGGTTATCACCACTCCCCTGGTATCACACCCTCCTCCCCCTGGTTATCACACCCTCCTCCCCTGGTTATCACACCCTCCTCCCCCCTGGTTATCACCCCCTCCCCCTGGTACCACACCCTCCTCCCCTGGTTATCACCCCCTCCCCTGGTATCACACCCTCCTCCCCCTGGTTATCACCCCCTCCCCTGGTATCACACCCTCCTCCCCCTGGTTATCACCCCCCCCCCGTGTATCACACCCTCCTCCCCCTGGTTATCACCCCTCCCCTGGTTATCACACCCTCCTCCCCTGGTTATCACCCCCTCCCCCTGGTACCACACCCTCCTCCCCCCTGGTTATCACCCCCTCCCCCCGGTATCACACCCTCCTCCCCCTGGTTATCACCCCCCTGGTTATCACACCCTCCTCCCCCTGGTTATCACCCCTCCCCTGGTATCACGCCCTCCTCCCCCTGGTTATCACCCCCTCCCCCGTGTATCACACCCTCCTCCCCCTGGTTATCACCCCCTCCCCGTGTATCACACCCTCCTCCCCCTGGTTATCACCCCCTCCCCCGTGTATCACACCCGCCCCCCCCTGGTTATCACCCCCTGGTGGTGGGTGGGGAGGAGTGGGTGGGTGGTGGTGGGCGGGTGGTGGTGGGTGGGGAGGAGTGGGTGGGTGGGGAGGAGGGCGGAAAGGAGTGTAGCAGCCGTTCACCTGTGTGTGTGTGTGTGTGTGTGTGTGTGTGTGTGCTCCACGGTAGGAATTCAGCCTCCCCCAGCCTCCCCCAGACCCCCCGTGGCACCACCTCTTTTAATCCTTTCTCCTCCTCCCTTTGCTTTTTTTTAAATCCCTTTTTTTTCAATGTTCTGCTCAGGGGAGAGATGGTCGGGAGTGCAGGCGTTTGGAATTAGGAATTAGCCGCAATTATTTTGATGTAGCAAGAGAGATGTCATGTGGTGTCAGCTGTGGGATCTGAGGTGAAAAAAAACAGTTTTGTTATTAAAAGTTATGTACGTTCTCTACCAGTTCGTCTGACCTGCCTCTTACAGAATTCCTTTCGTGACTTGGGCAGGAGCTCACTAGAACTGAGTACCTAAATATAAAGAGTACCAGCGCCTATATCAGTCAAAGTCAACCAGGACGTTGTCCTGCCTAAACAATACATACTGTATTCTGGACATAACTCATCCATATGTACAGTACATACTGTATTCTAGACATCATCCATATATACAGTACATACTGTATTCTGGACATAACTCATCCATATGTACAGTACATACTGTATTCTGGACATAACTCATCCATATGTACAGTACATACTGTATTCTGGACATAACTCATCCATATGTACAGTACATACTGTATTCTAGACATAACTCATCCATATATACAGTACATACTGTATTCTAGACATAACTCATCCATATGTACAGTACATACTGTATTCTAGACATCATCCATATGTACAGTACATACTGTATTCTGGATATAACTCATCCATATGTACAGTACATACTGTATTCTAGACATCATCCATATGTACAGTACATACTGTATTCTGGATATAACTCATCCATATGTACAGTACATACTGTATTCTAGACATCATCCATATGTACAGTACATACTGTATTCTGGACATAACTCATCCATATGTACAGTACATACTGTATTCTAGACATCATCCATATGTACAGTACATACTGTATTCTGGACATAACTCATCCATATGTACAGTACATACTGTATTCTAGACATCATCCATATATACAGTACATACTGTATTATGGACATAACTCATCCATATGTACAGTACATACTGTATTCTGGACATAACTCATCCATATGTACAGTACATACTGTATTCTGGACATAACTCATCCATATGTACAGTACATACTGTATTCTGGACATAACTCATCCATATGTACAGTACATACTGTATTCTAGACATAACTCATCCATATGTACAGTACATACTGTATTCTAGACATAACTCATCCATATGTACAGTACATACTGTATTCTAGACATAACTCATCCATATGTACAGTACATACTGTATTCTGGACATCATCCATATGTACAGTACATACTGTATTCTGGACATAGCTCATCCATATGTACAGTACATACTGTATTCTAGACATCATCCATATAACTACTAGTACATACCTTTTTCCTACTTTTTTTTTTTACCTTTATTTAACAGGGGCAGGATGACAGATTTGTACCTTGTCAGCTCAGGGATTTGAACTTGCAACCTTCCGGTTACTAGTCCAACGCTCTAACCACTAGGCTACCTACCGCCTCTACACTCTAACCACTAGGCTACCTACCGCCTCTACACTCTAACCACTAGGCTACCTACCACCTCTACACTCTAACCACTAGGCTACCTACCACCTCTACACTCTAACCACTAGGCTACCTACCACCTACCGCCTCTACACTCTAACCACTAGGCTACCTACCGCCTCTACACTCTAACCACTAGGCTACCTACCACCTCTACACTCTAACCACTAGGCTACCTACCACCTCTACACTCTAACCACTAGGCTACCTACCACCTCTACACTCTAACCACTAGGCTACCTACCACCTCTACACTCTAACCACTAGGCTACCTACCACCTCTACACTCTAACCACTAGGCTACCTACCACCTCTACACTCTAACCACTAGGCTACCTACCACCTCTACGCTCTAACCACTAGGCTACCTACCACCTCTACGCTCTAACCACTAGGCTACCCTACCACCTCTACACTCTAACCACTAGGCTACCCTACCACCTCTACACTCTAACCACTAGGCTACCCTACCACCTCTACACTCTAACCACTAGGCTACCCTACCACCTCTACACTCTAACCACTAGGCTACCCTACCACCTCTACTTAGATATGTTCCATACTATCTATCTACACCACACATTTATATTCAAGGAGTTTTGACATTGCTTTCTCACGTAATTGCTCTTTCTGATATTTCTTAATATGTTTTAACTTGTGTATTGTACTATTAGACATTACGCTGCACCCGCTTTAACATCTGCTAATCTGAGTACTTGATAAATAAACTTTGATTTGAAATGATCGCCCAAATGCCCCTGGTGTCAATACAGTTGTCATCCTGGGCCTGTAAGAAAACTTTGACTAATTCAGCCTTAGTAGGGAAAAAAAATAACTGTTTTCAGGTAGATTGTGTTGACAAACACATCAAATATTGAACTCTTCCTATCACTCTTTTTAACACATTGCCTAAATCCACAGGAGAGACTGACTGCCACCTCCGCTCTCTCTCTCTCTGTCTCTCTGTTGTCTCGCTCTCAGTTCAATTCAATTCAAAAGGGCTTTATTGGCATGGGAAACATATGTTTACATTGCCAAAGCAAGTGAAATAGATAAATGTCTCTCTCGATCTCTTTCTATCCCTTTCTCCCTCTCTTTTAATAGTTAGTAAAAGTTTCTTACTCTCTTTCTTTGTGTTTCTGTCTCTCCCTTTTTGTCTCTCTCTCCCTCCATCCTCTCTGTCTATCTCTTCCCCCCTCTCTCTCTCTCTCGCTCTGTCTCTCTCTCCCTCCATCCTCTCTGTCTCTCTTCCTCCCCCCCTCTCTCTCTCGCTCTGTCTCTCTCTCCCTCCATCCTCTCTGTCTATCTCTTCCCCCCCTCTCTCTCTCTCGCTATGTTTCTCTCTCTCCATCCATCCTCTCTGTCTACCCCCTCTCTCTCTCCCTCTCTCTCTCCCTCCATCCTCTCTGTCTATCTCTTCCTCCTTCTCTCTCCCTCTGTCTCTTGCTCTCTACCCCCACTCCCTCTCTCTCGCTCTCTTGCTCTCTATACTCCCCTCCCTCTCTCTCTTGCTCTCTACTCCCCCTCTCTCTCTTGCTCTCTACCCCCTCTCTCTCTCTCTCGCTCTGTCTCTCTCTCTCTCCATCCTCTCTGTCTATCTCTTCCCCTCCCCCTCTCTCTCTCTCGCTCTGTCTCTCTCTCCCTCCATCCTCTGTCTCTCTTCCTCCCCCTCTCTCTCTCTCTCCCTCCATCCTCTCTGTCTATCTCTTCCTCCTTCTCTCTCTCTCTCTCTCTCTCTCTCTCTGCTCTCTACCCCCTCTCTCTCTACCCCCCGCTCTCTCACCTCTTATTAACCTCTTTACTCATTTATTTTTCAAACTCTCAAAGGTCACCATCTCTTTCCATTTCCTCTCAGTGGAGGCCTATTTGTTTAGTTGAATCACTACCCAGCCTCCTCGAAAACCATATAGAACCCCTCACAGTGAGGTCTCTGTCTGGGAAGGCTTCTCTGTCTGGGAAGGCTTCTCTGTCTGGGAAGGCTTCTCTGTCTGGGAAGGCCTCTCTGTCTGGGATGGCCTCTCTGTCTGGGAAGGCCTCTCTGTCTGGGATGGCCTCTCTGTCTGGGATGGCCTCTCTGTCTGGGAAGGCCTCTCTGTCTGGGATGGCCTCTTCTCTGTCTGGGATGGCCTCTCTGTCTGGGATGGCCTCTCTGTCTGGGAAGGCCTCTCTGTCTGGGAAGGCCTCTCTGTCTGGGAAGGCCTCTCTGTCTGGGATGGCCTCTCTGTCTGGGATGGCCTCTCTGTCTGGGATGGCCTCTCTGTCTGGGAAGGCATCTCTGTCTAGGATGGCCTCTTCTCTGTCTGGGAAGGCCTCTTTGTCTGGGAAGGCCTCTCTGTCTGGGAAGGCCTCTCTGTCTGGGAAGGCCTCTCTGTCTGGGATGGCCTCTCTGTCTGGGAAGGCCTCTCTGTCTGGGATGGCCTCTCTGTCTGGGATGGCCTCTCTGTCTGGGTTGGCCTCTCTGTCTGGGAAGGCCTCTCTGTCTGGGATGGCCTCTCTGTCTGGGTTGGCCTCTCTGTCTGGGTTGGCCTCTCTGTCTAGGATGGCCTCTCTGTCTAGGATGGCCTCTCTGTCTGGGATGGCCTCTCTGTCTGGGTTGGCCTCTCTGTCTGGGATGGCCTCTCTGTCTAGGAAGGCCTCTCTGTCTAGGATGGCCTCTCTGTCTGGGATGGCCTCTCTGTCTGGGAAGGCCTCTCTGTCTGGGATGGCCTCTCTGTCTGGGTTGGCCTCTCTGTCTGGGATGGCCTCTCTGTCTAGGATGGCCTCTCTGTCTAGGATGGCCTCTCTGTCTGGGAAGGCCTCTCTGTCTAGGATGGCCTCTCTGTCTGGGATGGCCTCTCTGTCTGGGAAGGCCTCTCTGTCTGGGAAGGCCTCTCTGTCTGGGTTGGCCTCTCTGTCTGGGATGGCCTCTCTGTCTAGGATGGCCTCTCTGTCTGGGATGGCCTCTCTGTCTGGGATGGCCTCTCTGTCTGGGAAGGCCTCTCTGTCTGGGAAGGCCTCTCTGTCTGGGAAGGCCTCTCTGTCTGGGATGGCCTCTCTGTCTGGGATGGCCTCTCTGTCTGGGATGGCCTCTCTGTCTAGGATGGCCTCTCTGTCTGGGATGGCCTCTCTGTCTGGGATGGCCTCTCTGTCTGGGAAGGCCTCTCTGTCTAGGAAGGCCTCTCTGTCTGGGAAGGCCTCTCTGTCTGGGATGGCCTCTCTGTCTGGGAAGGCCTCTCTGTCTGGGATGGCCTCTCTGTCTGGGAAGGCCTCTCTGTCTGGGTTGGTCTCTCTGTCTGGGAAGGCCTCTCTGTCTGGGAAGGCCTCTCTGTCTGGGATGGCCTCTCTGTCTGGGTTGGCCTCTCTGTCTGGGATGGCCTCTCTGTCTAGGATGGCCTCTCTGTCTGGGATGGCCTCTCTGTCTGGGAAGGCCTCTCTGTCTGGGATGGCCTCTCTGTCTGGGAAGGCCTCTCTGTCTGGGATGGCCTCTCTGTCTAGGAAGGCCTCTCTGTCTGGGATGGCTTCTCTGTCTGAGAAGGCCTCTCTGTCTGGGATGGCCTCTCTGTCTGGGATGGCCTCTCTGTCTGGGATGGCTTCTCTGTCTAGGATGGCCTCTCTGTCTGGGAAGGCCTCTCTGTCTGGGATGGCCTCTCTGTCTAGGATGGCCTCTCTGTCTAGGATGGCCTCTCTGTCTAGGATGGCCTCTCTCTCTGGGAAGGCCTCTCTGTCTGGGAAGGCCTCTCTGTCTAGGATGGCCTCTCTGTCTAGGATGGCCTCTCTGTCTAGGATGGCCTCTCTGTCTGGGAAGGCCTCTCTGTCTGGGAAGGCCTCTCTGTCTGGGATGGCCTCTCTGTCTGGGAAGGCCTCTCTGTCTGGGAAGGCCTCTCTGTCTGGGATGGCCTCTCTGTCTGGGAAGGCCTCTCTGTCTGGGATGGCCTCTCTGTCTAGGATGGCCTCTCTGTCTGGGAAGGCCTCTCTGTCTGGGAAGGCCTCTCTGTCTGGGATGGCCTCTCTGTCTGGGAAGGCCTCTCTGTCTGGGAAGGCCTCTCTGTCTAGGAAGGCCTCTCTGTCTGGGATGGCCTCTCTGTCTGGGATGGCCTCTCTGTCTAGGATGGCCTCTCTGTCTAGGATGGCCTCTCTGTCTAGGATGGCCTCTCTGTCTGGGATGGCCTCTCTGTCTGGGATGGCCTCTCTGTCTGGGATGGCCTCTCTGTCTGGGAAGGCCTCTCTGTCTGGGATGGCCTCTCTGTCTGGGTTGGCCTCTCTGTCTGGGATGGCCTCTCTGTCTGGGATGGCCTCTCTGTCTGGGATGGCCTCTCTGTCTAGGAAGGCCTCTCTGTCTGGGAAGGCCTCTCTGTCTGGGATGGCCTCTCTGTCTGGGAAGGCCTCTCTGTCTGGGATTGCCTCTCTGTCTGGGATGGCCTCTCTGTCTGGGATGGCCTCTCTGTCTAGGATGGCCTCTCTGTCTGGGATGGCCTCTCTGTCTGGGATGGCCTCTCTGTCTGGGAAGGCCTCTCTGTCTAGGATGGCCTCTCTGTCTAGGATGGCCTCTCTGTCTGGGATGGCCTCTCTGTCTGGGATGGCCTCTCTGTCTGGGAAGGCCTCTCTGTCTAGGAAGGCCTCTCTGTCTGGGAAGGCCTCTCTGTCTGGGAAGGCCTCTCTGTCTAGGATGGCCTCTCTGTCTATGAAGGCCTCTCTGTCTGGGAAGGCCTCTCTGTCTAGGAAGGCCTCTCTGTCTAGGAAGGCCTCTCTGTCTGGGAAGGCCTCTCTGTCTGGGAAGGCCTCACTGTCTAGGAAGGCCTCTCTGTCTAGGATGGCCTCTCTGTCTAGGAAGGCCTCTCTGTCTGGGAAGGCCTCTCTGTCTAGGAAGGCCTCTCTGTCTAGGAAGGCCTCTCTGTCTAGGATGGCCTCTCTGTCTAGGAAGGCCTCTCTGTCTGGGATGGCCTCTCTGTCTGGGAAGGCCTCTCTGTCTGGGAAGGCCTCTCTGTCTAGGAAGGCCTCCTTAGCATGGAGAGAAAGTCTCTGTGTAATAGAACGGCTGTGTTAGTATTCTCCTCACACCGACAGACCTGTTAGCTACATCTATTGAGTTACCAGCTGTGAGGGAGAGAGAGAAAGAGAGCGAGAGAGAGAGAGAGTGTGTGTAGGGCAGGAAGAATAACAAACCTTGATTGGAGAGGCTTGTCTGACATTCATTTAAAAGGACGTGTTTAAAACTACAACACAGCAGCTAATTACCACCGTGATAGAACAGAGAAATAGAAAAGTCATTTCAGAAGTCACAAGTGTTTGATGAAAAGTTCAAGCGAGTCTGTCTTCTGCTGGGGCGTCACTGACGTGCACTGTACACACCTCTCAGGAATGACGAAAACTGAAAACTTTCAGTGTTCAAAAAGTTAATTACAGTCGTGTTTGAACGTACAGAGAAAACAAAAAAAGGGACATTTGCTAAATAATCTGTGTTAGGAGGACGGCAGGTAGCCTAGTGGTTAGAGTGTAGAGGTGGTAGGTAGCCTAGTGGTTAGAGTGTAGAGGTGGTAGGTAGCCTAGTGGATAGAGTGTAGGGGCGGTAGGTAGCCTAGTGGTTAGAGTGTAGAGGTGGTAGCCAGCCTAGTGGTTAGAGAGTAGGGACGGCAGGTAGCCTAGTGGTTAGAGCGTAGAGGTGGTAGGTAGCCTAGTGGTTAGAGTGTAAAGTTGGTAGGTAGCCTAGTGGTTAGAGTGTAGGGACGGTAGGTAGCCTAGTGGTTAGAGTGTAGGGACGGCAGGTAGCCTAGTGGTTAGAGTGTAGGGACGGCAGGTAGCCTAGTGGTTAGAGTGTAGGGACGGTAGGTAGCCTAGTGGTTAGAGTGTAGGGACGGTAGGTAGCCTAGTGGTTAGAGTGTAGGGACGGCAGGTAGCCTAGTGGTTAGAGTGTAGAGGTGGTAGGTAGCCTAGTGGTTAGAGTGTAGGGACGGCAGGTAGCCTAGTGGTTAGAGTGTAGAGGTGGCAGGTAGCCTAGTGGTTAGAGTGTAGAGGTGGTAGGTAGCCTAGTGGTTAGAGTGTAGGGACGGCAGGTAGCCTAGTGGTTAGAGTGTAGGGACGGCAGGTAGCCTAGTGGTTAGAGTGTAGAGGTGGCAGGTAGCCTAGTGGTTAGAGTGTAGAGGTGGTAGGTAGCCTAGTGGTTAGAGTGTAGGGACGGCAGGTAGCCTAGTGGTTAGAGTGTAGGGACGGCAGGTAGCCTAGTGGTTAGAGTGTAGAGGTGGCAGGTAGCCTAGTGGTTAGAGTGTAGGGACGGCAGGTAGCCTAGTGGTTAGAGTGTAGGGACGGCAGGTAGCCTAGTGGGTAGAGTGTAGGGACGGCAGGTAGCCTAGTGGTTAGAGTGTAGGGACGGCAGGTAGCCTAGTGGTTAGAGTGTAGGGACGGCAGGTAGCCTAGTGGTTAGAGTGTAGGGACGGCAGGTAGCCTAGTGGTTAGAGTGTAGGGACGGCAGGTAGCCTAGTGGTTAGAGTGTAGGGACGGCAGGTAGCCTAGTGGTTAGAGTGTAGGGACGGCAGGTAGCCTAGTGGTTAGAGCGTAGAGGTGTTAGGTAGCCTAGTGGTTAGAGTGTAGAGGTGTTAGGTAGCCTAGTGGTTAGAGTGTAGAGGTGGTAGGTAGCCTAGTGGTTAGCGTGTAGGGACGGTAGGTAGCCTAGTGGTTAGAGTGTAGGGACGGCAGGTAGCCTAGTGGTTAGAGTGTAGGGACGGCAGGTAGCCTAGTGGTTAGAGTGTAGAGGTGGTAGGTAGCCTAGTGGTTAGAGTGTAGAGGTGGTAGGTAGCCTAGTGGTTAGAGTGTAGGGACGGTATGTAGCCTAGTGGTTAGAGTGTAGGGACGGCAGGTAGCCTAGTGGTTAGAGTGTAGAGGTGGTAGGTAGCCTAGTGGTTAGAGTGTAGAGGTGGTAGGTAGCCTAGTGGTTAGAGTGTAGGGACGGTATGTAGCCTAGTGGTTAGAGTGTAGAGGTGGTAGGTAGCCTAGTGGTTAGAGTGTAGGGACGGTAGGTAGCCTAGTGGATAGAGTGTAGGGACGGCAGGTAGCCTAGTGGTTAGAGTGTAGGACGGCAGGTAGCCTAGTGGTTAGAGTGTAGAGGTGGTAGGTAGCCTAGTGGTTAGAGTGTAGGGATGGTAGGTAGCCTAGTGGTTAGAGTGTAGGGACGGTAGGTAGCCTAGTGGTTAGAGTGTAGGGACGGCAGGTAGCCTAGTGGTTAGAGTGTAGGGACGGCAGGTAGCCTAGTGGTTAGAGCGTAGAGGTGGTAGGTAGCCTAGTGGTTAGAGTGTAGAGGTGGTAGGTAGCCTAGTGGTTAGAGTGTAGGGACGGCAGGTAGCCTAGTGGTTAGAGTGTAGGGACGGCAGGTAGCCTAGTGGTTAGAGTGTAGGGACGGCAGGTAGCCTAGTGGTTAGAGTGTAGGGACGTTAGGTAGCCTAGTGGTTAGAGTGTAGAGGTGGTAGGTAGCCTAGTGGTTAGAGCGTAGGGACGGCAGGTAGCTTAGTGGTTAGGGTGTAGGGACGGCAGGTAGCCTAGTGGTTAGGGTGTAGGGACGGCAGGTAGCCTAGTGGTTAGAGCGTAGAGGTGTTAGGTAGCCTAGTGGTTAGAGTGTAGAGGTGTTAGGTAGCCTAGTGGTTAGAGTGTAGAGGTGGTAGGTAGCCTAGTGGTTAGCGTGTAGGGACGGTAGGTAGCCTAGTGGTTAGAGTGTAGGGACGGCAGGTAGCCTAGTGGTTAGAGTGTAGGGACGGCAGGTAGCCTAGTGGTTAGAGTGTAGAGGTGGTAGGTAGCCTAGTGGTTAGAGTGTAGAGGTGGTAGGTAGCCTAGTGGTTAGAGTGTAGGGACGGTATGTAGCCTAGTGGTTAGAGTGTAGGGACGGCAGGTAGCCTAGTGGTTAGAGTGTAGAGGTGGTAGGTAGCCTAGTGGTTAGAGTGTAGAGGTGGTAGGTAGCCTAGTGGTTAGAGTGTAGGGACGGTATGTAGCCTAGTGGTTAGAGTGTAGAGGTGGTAGGTAGCCTAGTGGTTAGAGTGTAGGGACGGTAGGTAGCCTAGTGGATAGAGTGTAGGGACGGCAGGTAGCCTAGTGGTTAGAGTGTAGGGACGGCAGGTAGCCTAGTGGTTAGAGTGTAGAGGTGGTAGGTAGCCTAGTGGTTAGAGTGTAGGGATGGTAGGTAGCCTAGTGGTTAGAGTGTAGGGACGGTAGGTAGCCTAGTGGTTAGAGTGTAGGGACGGCAGGTAGCCTAGTGGTTAGAGTGTAGGGACGGCAGGTAGCCTAGTGGTTAGAGCGTAGAGGTGGTAGGTAGCCTAGTGGTTAGAGTGTAGAGGTGGTAGGTAGCCTAGTGGTTAGAGTGTAGGGACGGCAGGTAGCCTAGTGGTTAGAGTGTAGGGACGGCAGGTAGCCTAGTGGTTAGAGTGTAGAGGTGGCAGGTAGCCTAGTGGTTAGAGTGTAGAGGTGGCAGGTAGCCTAGTGGTTAGAGTGTAGAGGTGGCAGGTAGCCTAGTGGTTAGAGTGTAGAGGTGGCAGGTAGCCTAGTGGTTAGAGTGTAGGGACGGTAGGTAGCCTAGTGGTTAGAGTGTAGGGACGACGGGTAGCCTAGTGGTTAGAGTGTAGGGACGGCAGGTAGCCTAGTGGGTAGAGTGTAGGGACGGCAGGTAGCCTAGTGGTTAGAGTGTAGGGACGGCAGGTAGCCTAGTGGTTAGAGTGTAGGGACGGCAGGTAGCCTAGTGGTTAGAGTGTAGGGACGGCAGGTAGCCTAGTGGTTAGAGTGTAGGGACGGCAGGTAGCCTAGTGGTTAGAGTGTAGAGGTGGTAGGTAGCCTAGTGGTTAGAGTGTAGGGACGGCAGGTAGCCTAGTGGTTAGAGTGTAGGGACGGTAGGTAGCCTAGTGGTTAGAGTGTAGGGACGGCAGGTAGCCTAGTGGTTAGAGTGTAGGGACGGCAGGTAGCCTAGTGGTTAGAGTGTAGAGGTGGTAGGTAGCCTAGTGGTTAGAGCGTAGGGACGGCAGGTAGCTTAGTGGTTAGGGTGTAGGGACGGCAGGTAGCCTAGTGGTTAGGGTGTAGGGACGGCAGGTAGCCTAGTGGTTAGAGCGTAGAGGTGTTAGGTAGCCTAGTGGTTAGAGTGTAGAGGTGTTAGGTAGCCTAGTGGTTAGAGTGTAGAGGTGGTAGGTAGCCTAGTGGTTAGCGTGTAGGGACGGTAGGTAGCCTAGTGGTTAGAGTGTAGGGACGGCAGGTAGCCTAGTGGTTAGAGTGTAGGGACGGCAGGTAGCCTAGTGGTTAGATTGTAGAGGTGGTAGGTAGCCTAGTGGTTAGAGTGTAGAGGTGGTAGGTAGCCTAGTGGTTAGATTGTAGGGACGGTATGTAGCCTAGTGGTTAGAGTGTAGAGGTGGTAGGTAGCCTAGTGGTTAGAGTGTAGGGACGGTAGGTAGCCTAGTGGATAGAGTGTAGGGACGGCAGGTAGCCTAGTGGTTAGAGTGTAGGGACGGCAGGTAGCCTAGTGGTTAGAGTGTAGAGGTGGTAGGTAGCCTAGTGGTTAGAGTGTATGGATGGTAGGTAGCCTAGTGGTTAGAGTGTAGGGACGGTAGGTAGCCTAGTGGTTAGAGTGTAGGGACGGCAGGTAGCCTAGTGGTTAGAGTGTAGGGACGGCAGGTAGCCTAGTGGTTAGAGCGTAGAGGTGGTAGGTAGCCTAGTGGTTAGAGTGTAGAGGTGGTAGGTAGCCTAGTGGTTAGAGTGTAGGGACGGCAGGTAGCCTAGTGGTTAGAGTGTAGGGACGGCAGGTAGCCTAGTGGTTAGAGTGTAGAGGTGGCAGGTAGCCTAGTGGTTAGAGTGTAGAGGTGGCAGGTAGCCTAGTGGTTAGAGTGTAGAGGTGGCAGGTAGCCTAGTGGTTAGAGTGTAGAGGTGGCAGGTAGCCTAGTGGTTAGAGTGTAGGGACGGTAGGTAGCCTAGTGGTTAGAGTGTAGGGACGACGGGTAGCCTAGTGGTTAGAGTGTAGGGACGGCAGGTAGCCTAGTGGGTAGAGTGTAGGACGGCAGGTAGCCTAGTGGTTAGAGTGTAGGGACGGCAGGTAGCCTAGTGGTTAGAGTGTAGGACGGCAGGTAGCCTAGTGGTTAGAGTGTAGGGACGGCAGGTAGCCTAGTGGTTAGAGTGTAGAGGTGGTAGGTAGTAGCCTAGTGGTTAGAGTGTAGGGACGGCAGGTAGCCTAGTGGTTAGAGTGTAGGGACGGTAGGTAGCCTAGTGGTTAGAGTGTAGGGACGGCAGGTAGCCTAGTGGTTAGAGTGTAGGAGGCAGGTAGCCTAGTGGTTAGAGCGTAGGGTGGTGGTAGCCTAGTGGTTAGAGTGTAGGGTGGCAGGTAGCCTAGTGGTTAGAGTGTAGGGACGGCAGGTAGCCTAGTGGTTAGAGTGTAGCCTAGTGGTTAGAGTGTAGAGGTGGCAGGTAGCCTAGTGGTTAGAGTGTAAAGGTGGCAGGTAGCCTAGTGGTTAGAGGTAGAGGTGGCAGGTAGCCTAGTGGTTAGAGTGTAGAGGTGGCAGGTAGCCTAGTGGTTAGAGTGTAGGGACGGTAGGTAGCCTAGTGGTTTGAGTGTAGGGACGACAGGTAGCCTAGTGGTTAGAGTGTAGGGACGGCAGGTAGCCTAGTGGGTAGAGTGTAGGGACGGCAGGTAGCCTAGTGGTTAGAGTGTAGGGACGGCAGGTAGCCTAGTGGTTAGAGTGTAGGGACGGCAGGTAGCCTAGTGGTTAGAGTGTAGGGACGGCAGGTAGCCTAGTGGTTAGAGTGTAGGACGGCAGGTAGCCTAGTGGTTAGAGTGTAGAGGTGGTAGGTAGCCTAGTGGTTAGAGTGTAGGGACGGTAGGTAGCCTAGTGGTTAGAGTGTAGGGACGGCAGGTAGCCTAGTGGTTAGAGTGTAGAGGTGGTAGGTAGCCTAGTGGTTAGAGTGTAGAGGTGGCAGGTAGCCTAGTGGTTAGAGTGTAGAGGTGGCAGGTAGCCTAGTGGTTAGAGTGTAGGGACGGTAGGTAGCCTAGTGGTTAGAGTGTAGGGACGGCAGGTAGCCTAGTGGTTAGAGTGTAGGGACGGCAGGTAGCCTAGTGGTTAGAGTGTAGGGACGGCAGGTAGCCTAGTGGTTAGAGTGTAGAGGTGGCAGGTAGCCTAGTGGTTAGAGTGTAAAGGTGGCAGGTAGCCTAGTGGTTAGAGTGTAGAGGTGGCAGGTAGCCTAGTGGTTAGAGTGTAGAGGTGGCAGGTAGCCTAGTGGTTAGAGTGTAGGGACGGTAGGTAGCCTAGTGGTTTGAGTGTAGGGACGACAGGTAGCCTAGTGGTTAGAGTGTAGGGACGGCAGGTAGCCTAGTGGGTAGAGTGTAGGGACGGCAGGTAGCCTAGTGGTTAGAGTGTAGGGACGGCAGGTAGCCTAGTGGTTAGAGTGTAGGGACGGCAGGTAGCCTAGTGGTTAGAGTGTAGGGACGGCAGGTAGCCTAGTGGTTAGAGTGTAGGGACGGCAGGTAGCCTAGTGGTTAGAGTGTAGAGGTGGTAGGTAGCCTAGTGGTTAGAGTGTAGGGACGGTAGGTAGCCTAGTGGTTAGAGTGTAGGGACGGCAGGTAGCCTAGTGGTTAGAGTGTAGAGGTGGTAGGTAGCCTAGTGGTTAGAGTGTAGAGGTGGCAGGTAGCCTAGTGGTTAGAGTGTAGAGGTGGCAGGTAGCCTAGTGGTTAGAGTGTAGGGACGGTAGGTAGCCTAGTGGTTAGAGTGTAGGGACGGCAGGTAGCCTAGTGGTTAGAGTGTAGGGACGGCAGGTAGCCTAGTGGGTAGAGTGTAGGGACGGCAGGTAGCCTAGTGGTTAGAGTGTAGGGACGGCAGGTAGCCTAGTGGTTAGAGTGTAGGGACGGCAGGTAGCCTAGTGGTTAGAGTGTAGGGACGGCAGGTAGCCTAGTGGTTAGAGTGAAGAGGTGGTAGGTAGCCTAGTGGTTAGAGTGTAGGGACGGTAGGTAGCCTAGTGGTTAGAGTGTAGGGACGGCAGGTAGCCTAGTGGTTAGAGTGTAGAGGTGGTAGGTAGCCTAGTGGTTAGAGTGTAGAGGTGGCAGGTAGCCTAGTGGTTAGAGTGTAGAGGTGGCAGGTAGCCTAGTGGTTAGAGTGTAGGGACGGTAGGTAGCCTAGTGGTTAGAGTGTAGGGACGGCAGGTAGCCTAGTGGTTAGAGTGTAGGGACGGCAGGTAGCCTAGTGGTTAGAGTGTAGGGACGGCAGGTAGCCTAGTGGTTAGAGTGTAGGGACGGCAGGTAGCCTAGTGGTTAGAGTGTAGGGACGGCAGGTAGCCTAGTGGTTAGAGTGTAGAGGTGGCAGGTAGCCTAGTGGTTAGAGTGTAGGGACGGTAGGTAGCCTAGTGGTTAGAGTGTAGGGACGGCAGGTAGCCTAGTGGTTAGAGTGTAGGGACGGCAGGTAGCCTAGTGGGTAGAGTGTAGGGACGGCAGGTAGCCTAGTGGTTAGAGTGTAGGGACGGCAGGTAGCCTAGTGGTTAGAGTGAAGGGACGGCAGGTAGCCTAGTGGGTAGAGTTTTGGGCCAGTGACTAAATAGGTTACTGGTCGAAATACCTGCCAAGGTGAAACATCTGTCCATGTGCCCTTGAGCAAGGCACTCAACCCTAATCTGCTCCAGGGACTCCGTACTACTGTGGATGATCCTGTCAAACAACACATTTCACTGCACCTCATTTAAAAAATATATTTTTTTCTTAGCAATAATTAGCTTGTTCACATTCGTTTTCTATCTTATCTCATTTAGATTTGTCTTTACATTCATATAGAATGGGACATTACCATAACAGAGGTGAGCTGTTTTTGTGCTTGTTCAATTAATTAATGAGAAGATAATGCATTTACACTGGTATTCTACTGCAGAAACCCATTTACACTGGTATTCTACTACAGAAACCCATTTACACTGGTATTCTACTACAGAAACCCATTTACACTGGTATTCTACTACAGAAACCCATTTACACTGGTATTCTACTGCAGAAACCCATTTACACAGGTATTCTACTGCAGAAACCCATTTACACTGGTATTATACTACAGAAACCCATTTACACTGGTATTCTACTGCAGAAACCCATTTACACTGGTATTCTACTACAGAAACCCATTTACACTGGTATTCTACTACAGAAACCCATTTACACTGGTATTCTACTACAGAAACCCATTTACACTGGTATTCTACTACAGAAACCCATTTACACTGGTATTCTACTACACAAACCCATTTACACTGGTATTCTACTGCAGAAACCCATTTACACTGGTATTCTACTGCAGAAACCCATTTACACTGGTATTCTACTGCAGAAACCCATTTACACTGGTATTCTACTGCAGAAACCCATTTACACTGGTATGCTACTACAGAAACCCATTTACACTGGTATTCTACTGCAGAAACCCATTTACACTGGTATTCTACTGCAGAAACCCATTTACACTGGTATTCTACTACAGAAACCCATTTACACTGGTATTCTACTGCAGAAACCCATTTACACTGGTATTCTACTACAGAAACCCATTTACACTGGTATTCTACTACAGAAACCCATTTACACTGGTATTCTACTACAGAAACCCATTTACACTGGTATTCTACTGCAGAAACCCATTTACACTGGTATTCTACTGCAGAAACCCATTTACACTGGTATTCTACTGCAGAAACCCATTTACACTGGTATTCTACTGCAGAAACCCATTTACACTGGTATGCTACTACAGAAACCCATTTACACTGGTATTCTACTGCAGAAACCCATTTACACTGGTATTCTACTGCAGAAACCCATTTACACTGGTATTCTACTACAGAAACCCATTTGCACTGGTATTCTACTACAGAAACCAATTTATTCTACTACAGAAACCCATTTACACTGGTATTCTACTGCAGAAACCCATTTACACTGGTATTCTACTGCAGAAACCCATTTACACTGGTATTCTACTGCAGAAACCCATTTACACTGGTATGCTACTACAGAAACCCATTTACACTGGTATTCTACTGCAGAAACCCATTTACACTGGTATTCTACTGCAGAAACCCATTTACACTGGTATGCTACTACAGAAACCCATTTACACTGGTATTCTACTGCAGAAACCCATTTACACTGGTATTCTACTGCAGAAACCCATTTACACTGGTATTCTACTACAGAAACCCATTTACACTGGTATTCTACTGCAGAAACCCATTTACACTGGTATTCTACTGCAGAAACCCATTTACACTGGTATTCTACTACAGAAACCCATTTATTCTACTACAGAAACCCATTTACACTGGTATTCTACTGCAGAAACCCATTTACACTGGTATTCTACTGCAGAAACCCATTTACACTGGTATTCTACTACAGAAACCCATTTATTCTACTACAGAAACCCATTTACACTAGTATTCTACTACAGAAACCCATTTACACTGGTATTCTACTACAGAAACCCATTTATTCCACTACAGAAACCCATTTACACTGGTATTCTACTACAGAAACCCATTTACACTGGTATTCTACTACAGAAACCCATTTACACTGGTATGCTACTGCAGAAACCCATTTACACTGGTATTCTACTACAGAAACCCATTTACACTGGTATGCTACTGCAGAAACCCATTTACACTGGTATTCTACTACAGAAACCCATTTACACTGGTATTCTACTACAGAAACCCATTTATTCTACTACAGAAACCCATTTACACTGGTATTCTACTACAGAAACCCATTTACACTGGTATTCTACTGCAGAAACCCATTTACACTGGTATTCTACTACAGAAACCCATTTACACTGGTATTCTACTACAGAAACCCATTTACACTGGTATTCTACTACAGAAACCCATTTACACTGGTATTCTACTACAGAAACCCATTTACACTGGTATTCTACTCCATAAACCCATTTACACTGGTATTCTACTACAGAAACTCATTTACACTGGTATGCTACTGCATAAATATTAATAAACTAAATTTCTAGGCTAGAGTTCAGTGAGTTCAGGCCATGTGCAGCAAGCTAGAACCGACCAGCACAATTGGCCCAGCGTCGTCCGGGTTTGGCCGGGGTAGGCCGTCATTGTAAATAAGAATTTGTTCTTAACTGACTTGCCTAGTTAAAACAAGGTTAAATAAAAAATAAAAATATGTCCCTTCCTAGGTTTTATAGAGACCCGGGTTAGAACATTTCTGAAATCAGGAAGGAATAAGTGGGAAATCCAGAATCCTAAAACCAGGATTTCTGGAAAACTGGGGAATTTAGGAAACAGTTTTTAAATTTTTTTTTTGCAACCTAATGTTGAAGAGAAACCACAGAGTTCTCTCAGATCCTTCCTTATAAAATAGTAATCCAGTATATCGCTATACTACCTCACTTAGTGCAGCTGGACTGGGAGGAGAGAGGTGTTTAAATATTAACTACTGCTGAAAGACAGCAGGAGGAATCACAACACTAATTAACTGCCCCCTTAACGAGGGCAGGGGTTAGAGGTCAGAGGGTAGGTTGTGTCAGGACACCTGGGTCACAGACAGACAGGAAGAGGGAACCATAAAGAGAGAGTTTAGGTTCATAGAAAACATCCTAGGTGTGTGTTGATAAAGGTCATACTACAACAGGGGTTCAACTGGGTTTCTTGGTACGCAAATTAAAACAAATTAGTTGGTTATTTAAAGTCTTACATCATATACATTTACATTTACATTACATTTACATTTACATTTACATTACATTTACATTTACATTACATTTACATTTACATTACATATACATTACATATACATTACATATACATTACATATACATTTACATTACATATACATTACATTTACATTTACATTACATATACATTACATATACATTACATATACATTACATATACATTTACATTACATTTACATTACATATACATTACATATACATTTACATTTACATTTACATATACATTTACATTTACATTTACATTACATTTACATTTACATTTAAGTCATTTAGCAGACGCTCTTATCCAGAGCGACTTACAAATTAGTGCATTCACCTTATGACATCCAGTGGAACAGCCACTTTACAATAGTGCATCTAAATCTTCTAAGGGGGGATTACTTTATCCTATCCTAGGTATTCCTTAAAGAGGTGGGGTTTCAGGTGTCTCCGGAAGGTGGTGACAAATATGCTTTGTTTATTCTAGAATACTGTATTCACGTATCCCCCCAATCTTACCTCTCTCCCCTTCTTCTCCCCTTCCCCCATATTCTCTCTCCCCTCCTTCTCCCACTCTTACCTCTATCCCCTCCATCTTACCTCTCTCCCCTCCTTCTCCCACTCTTACCTCTATCCCCTCCATCTTACCTCTATCCCCTCCATCTTACCTCTCTCCCTCCTTCTCCCACTCTTACCTCTATCCCCTCCATCTTACCTCTCTCCCCTCCTTCTCCCACTCTTACCTCTATCCCCTCCATCTTACCTCTCTCCCCTCCTTCTCCCACTCTTACCTCTATCCCCTCCATCTTACCTCTATCCCCTCCATCTTACCTCTATCCCCTCCATCTTACCTCTCTCCCCTCCTTCTCCCACTCTTACCTCTATCCCCTCCATCTTACCTCTATCCCCTCCATCTTACCTCTCTCCCCTCCTTCTCCCACTCTTACCTCTATCCCTCCATCTTACCTCTATCCCCTCCATCTTACCTCTCTCCCCTCCTTCTCCCACTCTTACCTCTATCCCCTCCATCTTACCTCTCTCCCTCCTTCTCCCACTCTTACTTCTATCCCCTCCATCTTACCTCTCTCCCTCCTTCTCCCACTCTTACCTCTATCCCCTCCATCTTACCTCTCTCCCTCCTTCTCCCACCTTACCTCTATCCCCTCCATCTTACCTCTCTCCCCTCCTTCTCCCACTCTTACCTCTATCCCCTCCATCTTACCTCTATCCCCTCCATCTTACCTCTCTCCCCTCCTTCTCCCACTCTTACCTCTATCCCCTCCATCTTACCTCTCTCCCTCCTTCTCCCACTCTTACCTCTATCCCCTCCATCTTACCTCTCTCCCCTCCTTCTCCCACTCTTACCTCTATCCCCTCCATCTTACCTCTATCCCCTCCATCTTACCTCTATCCCCTCCATCTTACCTCTCCCCCTCCTTCTCCCACTCTTACCTCTATCCCCTCCATCTTACCTCTATCCCCTCCATCTTACCTCTCTCCCTCCTTCTCCCACTCTTACCTCTATCCCCTCCATCTTACCTCTATCCCTCCATCTTACCTCTCCCTCCTTCTCCCACTCTTACCTCTATCCCTCCATCTTACCTCTCTCCCCTCCTTCTCCCACTCTTACTTCTATCCCCTCCATCTTACCTCTCTCCCCTCCTTCTCCCACTCTACCTCTATCCCCTCCATCTTACCTCTCTCCCTCCTTCTCCCACTCTTACCTCTATCCCCTCCATCTTACCTCTCTCCCCTCCTTCTCCCACTCTTACCTCTATCCCCTCCATCTTACCTCTCTCCCCTCCTTCTCCCACTCTTACCTCTATCCCCTCCATCTTAACTCTCTCTCCTTCTCCCACTCTTACCTTATCCCCTCCATCTTACCTCCCTCCTTCTCCCACTCTTACCTCTATCCCCTCCATCTTACCTCTCTCCCCTCCTTCTCCCACTCTTACCTCTATCCCCTCCATCATACCTCTCCCCCTCCTTCTCCCACTCTTACCTCTATCCCCTCCATCTTACCTCTCTCCCTCCTTCTCCCACTCTTACCTCTATCCTCCATCTTACCTCTCTCCCCTCTTTCTCCCACTCTTACCTCTATCCCTCCATCTTACCTCTATCCCCTCCATCTTACCTCTCTCCCCTCCTTCTCCCACTCTTACCTCTATCCCCTCCATCTTACCTCTCTCCCCTCCTTCTCCCACTCTTACCTCTATCCTCCATCTTACCTCTCTCCCTCCTTCTCCCACTCTTACCTCTATCCCCTCCATCTTACCTCCTCCTCCTTCTCCCACTCTTACCTCTATCCCCTCCATCTTACCTCTCTCCCTCCTTCTCCCACTCTTACCTCTATCCCCTCCATCTTACCTCTCTCCCCTCCTTCTCCCACTCTTACCTCTATCCCCTCCATCTTACCTCTCTCCCCTCCTTCTCCCACGCTTACCTCTATCCCCTCAATCTTACCTCTCTCCCTCCTCCTCCCACATCTTACCTCTCTTCCCTCCTCACACATCTTACCTCTCTCCCCTACTCCTACCCCCCCCAGTGGGTACCAGGTGGTGGTAGAAGAGGAGAGGCCTCAGAGGGCGAGGAGGGGAGCGGTTGAGATTCTCCGCTGTTACCCTGTCCCCATCCACTTCCAGAACTCCACGGTCCTGAACTCTGGGTACTACTTCACAGCTCAGTTCCTCGCCGTAGGGCTACAGGCTCCTCAACCCTTCACTGTGGGAGACAACAAGACCTACGGTGGATACTGGAACGCCCCCCTACTGCCGCAGAAGAGCTACAGCATCTACTACCAGGCGGTCAGCACGGCTAACGGGGTGGGTACCTCAACTAGGGATATTAAGGTGTGTGTGTTAATGGTTGTTCTAGTGGTATTATGGTAATGGGCACTGGAACGCCCCCCTACTGCCCCAGAAGAGCTACAGCATCTATTACCAGGCGGTCAGCACGGCTAACGGGGTGGGTACCTCAACTAGGGATATTAAGGTGTGTGTGTTCTAGTGGTATTATGGTAATGGGTACTGGAACGCCCCCCTACTGCCGCAGAAGAGCTACAGCATCTATTACCAGGCGGTCAGCACGGCTAACGGGGTTGGGACCAGTGGTAGCATCCACTCACTCACTCACAAAAATACAGTTGATGTCGGAAGTTTACATACACCTTACATACACAGTAGCCCAGCCACTACAGGGCTAGGTTACTGCTACAGGGCCGGGTTTCTTCTACAGGGCTGGTTTACTGCTACAGGGCTGGTTTACTGCTACAGGGCTGGTTTACTGCTACAAGGCTGGGTTTCTTCTACAGGGCTGGGTTACTGCTACAGGGCTGGGTTACTGCTACAGGGCTGGGTTTCTTCTACAGGGCTGGGTTACTGCTACAGGGCTGGTTTACTGCTACAGGGCTGGTTTACTGCTACAGGGCTGGGTTTCTTCTACAGGGCTGGTTTACTGCTACAGGGCTGGTTTACTGCTACAAGGCTGGGTTTCTTCTACAGGGCTGGGTTACTGCTACAGGGCTGGTTTACTGCTACAGGGCTAGGTTACTGCTACAGGGCTAGGTTACTGCTACAGGGTTGGGTTACTGCTACAGGGCTGGGTTTCTTCTACAGGGCTGGTTTACTGCTACAGGGCTGGTTTACTGCTACAAGGCTGGGTTTCTTCTACAGGGCTGGGTTACTGCTACAGGGCTGGTTTACTGCTACAGGGCTAGGTTACTGCTACAGGGCTGGGTTACTGCTACAGGGTTGGGTTACTGCTACAGGGCTGGTTTACTGCTACAGGGCTGGGTTTCTTCTACAGGGCTGGGTTACTGCTACAGGGCTGGTTTACTGCTACAGGGCTGGGTTACTGCTACAGGGCTGGGTTTCTTCTACAGGGCTAGGTTACTGCTACAGGGCTGGTTTACTGCTACAAGGCTGGGTTACTGCTGCAGGGCTGGGTTTCTTCTACAGGGCTGGGTTACTGCTACAGGGCTGGGTTACTGCTACAGGGCTGGTTTACTGCTACAAGGCTGGGTTACTGCTACAGGGCTGGTTTACTGCTACAGGGCTGGTTTACTGCTACAGGGCTGGTTTACTGCTACAGGGCTGGTTTACTGCTACAGGGCTGGGTTACTGCTACAGGGCTGGGTTACTGCTACAGGGCTGGTTTACTTCTACAGGGCTGGGTTACTGCTACAGGGCTGGTTTACTGCTGCAGGGCTGGGTTACTGCTACAGGGCTGGTTTACTGCTACAAGGCTGGGTTACTGCTACAGGGCTGGGTTACTGCTACAGGGCTGGTTTACTGCTACAGGGCTGGGTTACTGCTACAGGGCTGGTTTACTGCTACAGGGCTGGGTTACTGCTACAGGGCTGGTTTACTGCTACAAGGCTGGGTTACTGCTACAGGGCTGGTTTACTGCTACAGGGCCGGGTTTCTTCTACAGGGCTGGGTTACTGCTACAGGGCTGGTTTACTGCTGCAGGGCTGGGTTACTGCTACAGGGCTGGTTTACTGTTGCAGGGCTGGGTTACTGCTACAGGGCTGGGTTACTGCTACAGGGCTGGTTTACTGCTACAGGGCTGGGTTACTGCTACAGGGCTGGTTTACTGCTACAGGGTTGGGTTACTGCTACAGGGCTGGTTTACTGCTACAAGGCTGGGTTACTGCTACAGGGCCGGGTTTCTTCTACAGGGCCGGGTTTCTTCTACAGGGCCGGGTTACTGCTACAGGGCTGGTTTACTGCTGCAGGGCTGGGTTACTGCTACAGGGCTGGTTTACTGCTGCAGGGCTGGTTTAGTTTAGTAGAGGCCTTTGCTGTGACTTGTTTTCCCCTGAATCACTCAGCAAGTCTCCCTGCTTCTTGGAGACACACATGGAATCAGCCTGCCTTTTCCAGTGGATCTCTACTAGAGACTTGAGTTTTAATCAGTAGCGTTTTACAGAGCAGGCCGCCTCGGTCGGTCGGTCAGTTGTGGTGATGGGGATTGGTAGGAGGCAGGTTCAACAACAACAGGGTTGTGGATCCTTCAGAGTTCAGCCTCATGGCCTCTCTATCCTCTCTCTGTCGTCAAGTGGCACTTGGCCCTCTTCTCCTCCTCTACTCCTCTCCTGCTCTCTACAAAGCAAAGCTAAGCCGAGGCAGAGGAAGAGAGTTCAATGGTGACTTGAAGAGATCTCAGATTGTGGTCTGGAATGATAATGGGCCCAAAACAGGGTTCTTAAAGAGCTACCACATGTCTCTGAGAGAGAGAGAGAGAGAGAGAGAGAGAGAGAGAGAGAGAGAGAGAGAAGCGATGTTGGAGAGCTGGAGAAGGAGAGAGAGAACAGACATGTTAGAGACCTGGAGAACAAGAGAGAGAACAGAGATGTTAGAGACCTGGAGAAGGAGAGAGAGAATAGACATTTTAGAGACCTGGAGAAGGAGAGAGAAAGAACAGAGAGGTTAGAGACCTGGAGAACGAGAGAGAGAGAACAGAGAGGTTAGAGACCTGGAGAACGAGAGAGAGAGAACAGAGATGTTAGAGACCTGGAGAATGAGAGAGAGAACAGAGATGTTAGAGACCTGGAGAACGAGAGAGAGAGAACAGAGATGTTAGAGACCTGGAGAATGAGAGAGAGAACAGAGATGTTAGAGACCTGGAGAAGGAGAGAGAGAACAGAGATGTTAGAGACCTGGAGAAGGAGAGAGAGAGAACAGAGATGTTAGAGACCTGGAGAAGGAGAGAGAGAACAGAGATGTTAGAGACCTGGAGAAGGAGTGAGAGAACAGAGATGTTAGAGACCTGGAGAAGGAGAGAGAGAACAGAGATGTTAGAGACCTGGAGAACGAGAGAGAGAGAACAGAGATGTTAGAGACCTGGAGAAGGAGAGAAAGAACAGAGATGTTAGAGACCTGGAGAACAAGAGAGCGAGAACAGAGAGGTTAGAGACCTGGAGAACAAGAGAGAGAGAACAGAGAGGTTAGAGACCTGGAGAAGGAGAGAGAGAACAGACATTTTAGAGACCTGGAGAAGGCGAGAGAGAGAACAGAGATGTTAGAGACCTGGAGAAGGAGAGAGAGAACAGAGATGTTAGAGACCTGGAGAAGGAGAGAGAAAGGACAGAGAGGTTAGAGACCTGGAGAATAAGAGAGAGGACAGAGATGTTAGAGACCTGGAGAACGAGAGAGAGAACAGAGAGGCAACACACGTGACAGAGGAAGGAGTTTACTCTCAGAAGAAAGTTAGTTACTGGTTCCAAAACTTTCTGGGT
>NC_088415.1:92235361-92277861 GCF_034236695.1 Oncorhynchus nerka
CTCCCCTCTTCCCTCTCTTTGTCTCTCCCCCTCTCCTTATCCTCTCCATGTCTCTCCCCCTCTCCTTATCCTCTCCATGTCTCTCCCCCTCTCCTCATCCTCTCCATTTCTCTCCCCCTCCCCTCTCTCTGTCTCTCCCCCTCTCCATTTCTCTCTATTTCTCCCCCTCTCCCTCTCCCCTTCTCTCTCATCCTCTCCATTTCTCTCCCTCTCCCTCTCCACTTTCCCTCTCTCTGTCTCTCCCCCTCAACCCACCCTCTCCATTTCTCTATATTTCTCCCCCTCTCCCTCTTCCCACCCTATCCATTTCTCTCCCCCCTTCCCCTCTCCCCACCCTCTCAATTTCTCTCTCAACCTCTCCCCCTCCCCTCACCCCTCTCTGCATGACACTGTGTGCCTCCTCCTCTCAGCTGCCATACTGGTGACCCAGCTCACGACTCCGTACCTCCGCATCGTACCAGCGGCTGGTGACGACCAACTAACAGGTTAGATTCTCTGCTCATGTTTCCAGTAGAGGTTGTAACATGGTTGCAACCTGTTCTCCCAGCCTAAGTGCCTGGTTCTGAGATACTAGTGTACAGCTATAAGGGCTATGTCTATTTCTTCAGTTGTCTGTGTTTTGTTTGTTTTGTTTGTTTTGTTTGTTTTGTTTGTTTTGTTTGTTGTGTTTGTTGTGTTTGTTGTGTTTGTTTTGTTTGTGGTGTTTGTTGTGTTTGTTCTGTTTGTTGTGTTTGTTTTGTTTGTTGTGTTTGTTGTTTTTGTGGTGTTTGTTGTGTTTGTTTTGTTTGTTTTGTTTGTTGTGTTTGTTGTGTTTGTTGTGTTTGTTGTGTTTGTTTTGTTTGTTGTGTTTGTTTTGTTTGTTTTGTTTGTTGTGTTTGTTTTGTTTGTTGTGTTTGTTTTGTTTGTTGTGTTTGTTTTGTTTGTTGTGTTTGTTGTGTTTGTTTTGTTTGTTGTGTTTGTTTTGTTTGTTGTTTTTGTTGTGTTTGTTTTGTTTGTTGTGTTTGTTTTGTTTGTTGTGTTTGTTTTGTTTGTTGTTTTTGTGGTGTTTGTTGTGTTTGTTTTGTTTGTTGTTTTTGTTGTGTTTGTTTTGTTTGTTGTTTTTGTTGTGTTTGTTTTGTTTGTTGTGTTTGTTTTGTTTGTTGTGTTTGTTTTGTTTGTTGTTTTTGTGGTGTTTGTTGTGTTTGTTTTGTTTGTTGTGTTTGTTGTGTTTGTTTTGTTTGTTGTGTTTGTTTTGTTTGTTGTTTTTGTGGTGTTTGTTGTGTTTATTGTGTTTGTTGTGTTTGTTTTGTTTGTTGTGTTTGTTTTGTTTGTGGTGTTTGTTTTGTTTGTGGTGTTTGTTGTGTTTGTTTTGTTTGTTGTGTTTGTTTTGTTTGTGGTGTTTGTGGTGTTTGTTTTGTTTGTTGTGTTTGTTTTGTTTGTGGTGTTTGTTTTGTTTGTGGTGTTTGTTTTGTTTGTTGTGTTTGTGTTTGTTTTGTTTGTGGTGTTTGTTGTGTTTGTTTTGTTTGTTGTGTTTGTTTTGTTTGTGGTGTTTGTTGTGTTTGTTTTGTTTGTTTTTGTGGTGTTTGTGGTGTTTGTTGTGTTTGTTTTGTTTGTTTTTGTGGTGTTTGTGGTGTTTGTTGTGTTTGTTTTGTTTGTTGTGTTTGTTTTGTTTGTGGTGTTTGTTGTGTTTGTTTTGTTTGTTGTGTTTGTTTTGTTTGTGTTTGTTGCGTTTGTGGTGTTTGTTTTGTTTGTTGTGTTTGTTTTGTTTGTGGTGTTTGTTTTGTTTGTTGTGTTTGTGTTTGTTTTGTTTGTGGTGTTTGTGGTGTTTGTTGTGAATAAAAAGTTACTCCAGTACACCTGTACCTATGATGAAGCATCCTCACTGTGTTACAGTACATAAAATACCTCTTTTTCACTTACAATCCTCATGTCATGTGTTGAAACTGGAGATTTTCCTACAGAAGTCAATCCCTTTCATTAAATATGTATAATATTATATCAATAATATCCTATTTTTTCCGTTTGGTATTTAGTGTCTGGTGCTGTAGCTATGACAGGACTAAGCATTCTAAATACATTTTCTCCTGTGTTCTTCATCAGACACAGTAGATCTGTGTATCTTTCCTGACATCCGACACCAATATCCCTAGACTGATACTAGAGGTGTAGTGGAGGGTGGGGAGGGGGGTAATAGTAGCATCCTAAACAGGGCCGTTTGTGTGATATAGTATCGTAGTACTGGTGTGGTTAAAAGACTCATGCAGTAAAATCTCTCTTTTGTTTCATGTATTTGGCCATAGAACTGCTACTGTAACTTGTGTGATTTCTTGAAACCTTAATTCAACCTCCATATGGGGATGAAATGGAGAACCCCCCACCCCCCCACCCCCCACCCCCCCTGCCTGTTTCAGCAGTAAACTGTGTTTTCTTCTATAGGGATTCAACAGTCCACTATATCAATATTCAACTGTTATCGATAACCTATCTTCCCGAAAAAAGTCAATAGAGTCAGTCTAACAGGACATGTTAGAGCAGATTGGTTATAAATACATGTTCTACTGACTGACTGACTGGCTGGTTGGCTGGCTGACTGGTTGGCTGACTGACTGACTGACTGACTGGCTGACTGACTGGCTGGCTGGCTGGTTGGCTGACTGACTGACTGACTGACTGACTGGCTGGCTGGCTGACTGGCTGGCTGACTGCCTTGCTGGCTGGTTGGCTGACTGACTGACTGACTGACTGGCTGACTGGTTGACTGACTGACTGACTGACTGACTGACTGACTGACTGACTGACTGGCTGGCTGACTGACTGGCTGACTGACTGCCTGGCTGACTGGTTGGTTGGCTGGCTGGCTGGCTGGCTGGCTGGCTGGCTGGCTGACTGGTTGGCTGACTGGCTGGCTGACTGGCTGGCTGACTGTAACACCAGGAGCCATTGAGACATTACACCTCATGTTTAGAAAGATAGATGTGTTTGTCTACTTGTTGTTGTTTATGTTGTTTGTTTGTTGATGTTGTTTGTTTATTGTTGTTGTGATGTTGATAATATAGGAGCGGCCACCCATAAGCCTGACGCGGTAGAGCCAGAGAAACAGACTGACCATACAGTGAAGATAGCCGGAGTCATCGCTGGCATCCTCCTCTTCGTCATTATCTTCCTCGGGGTCGTCCTCCTCATGAAGAAAAGGTCAGCCATTTTGTATAAGTGCTACATGTTGTGTTTTACCACTACGATGCCAATTTGACACAGTCAGGCAAACTGCCGAGAACTAACATTTAGTTTACACATTATTCCATAAACACAATATGAGATAAATTTGGACATCTAGTCTCTAAGAACAAGACTTTTGTTGTTACTCCCGACAATACTCCCTATTCGGTTTTTCGCCCTCAAAAGAGCAGTGGCAGCATCACTGTCGAATGTAAATAATTAATTTGATTATTGTTGATACGCTACATTACGGCTGTTTACGGCTAAATGAGAAACAGTTTGCTGTGAAAGATGAATGTCTCCAAGGCCCCATCATACAACAGGCATTAAACTAACCCCAACCCCATTCAATGACACTGGGTTGGAGATAGGAGGAAAAGGGAGAGGCCTATAGAAGGGAAGATAAAGAATAGGAGATAAGTAGGAAATAATGAGAGAGAGAGAGAGAGAGAGAGCGAGAGCCTAGAGAGAGAGAGAGCCGAGAGAGAGAGAGCCTAGAGAGAGAGAGAGAGAGCTAGAGAGAGAGCCTAGAGAGAGAGAAAGAGAGAGCCTAGAGAGAGAGAGAGAGCCTAGAGAGAGAGAGAGAGAGCCTAGAGAGAGAGAGAGAGAGCCTAGAGAGAGAGAGAGAAAGAGAGAGCCTAGAGAGAGACAGAGCCTAGAGAGAGAGAGAGAGAGCCTAGAGAGAGAGAGAGAGCCTAGAGAGAGAGAGAGACTAGAGAGAGAGAGAGAGAGAGAGAGAGAGATAACCTAGAGAGAGAGAGAGAGCCTAGAGAGAGAGAGAGAGAGCCTAGAGAGAGAGAGAGCCTAGAGAGAGAGAGAGAGAGCCTAGAGAGAGAGAGAGATAACCTAGAGAGAGAGCCTAGAGAGAGAGAGAGAGAGAGAGAGAGCCTAGAGAGAGAGAGATAACCTAGAGAGAGAGCCTAGAGAGAGAGAGAGAGAGAGAGAGAGCCTAGAGAGAGAGAGATAACCTAGAGAGAGAGCCTAGAGAGAGAGAGAGAGAGAGAGATAACCTAGAGAGAGAGCCTAGAGAGAGAGAGAGAGAGAGAGAGAGCCTAGAGAGAGAGAGATAACCTAGAGAGAGAGCCTAGAGAGAGAGAGAGAGAGAGAGAGAGAGATAACCTAGAGAGAGAGCCTAGAGAGAGAGAGAGAGAGAGAGAGAGCCTAGAGAGAGAGAGATAACCTAGAGAGAGAGCCTAGAGAGAGAGAGAGAGAGAGAGAGAGACTAGAGAAAGATCAAATCCCCGAGCTGACAAGGTAAAAATCTGAACTAGGCAGTTAACCCATTGTTTCCCGGTAGGCCGTCATTGTAAATGCGAATTTGTTCTTAATTGACGTGCCTAGTTAAGAAACAGAAAAAAAGGTGAGGCAAGGAGAGAGATTTTCTATATGTACTGTAGCTTCAGGTACTATAGATACTATACGGGAGGAGGGCTCCAGGTACTATAGATACTATACGGGAGGAGGGCTTCAGGTACTATAGATACTATACGGGAGGAGGGCTTCAGGTACTATAGATACTATACGGGAGGAGGGCTTCAGGTACTATAGATACTATACGGGAGGAGGGATTCAGGTACTATAGATACTATACGGGAGGAGGGCTTCAGGTACTATAGATACTATACGGGAGGAGGGCTTCAGGTACTATAGATACTATACGGGAGGAGGGCTTCAGGTACTATAGATACTATACGGGAGGAGGGCTTCAGGTACTATAGATACTATACGGGAGTAGGGCTTCAGGTACTATAGATACTATACGGGAGGAGGGCTTCAGGTACTATAGATACTATACGGGAGGAGGGCTTCAGGTACTATAGATACTATACGGGAGGAGGGCTTCAGGTACTATACGGGAGGAGGGCTTCAGGTACTATAGATACTATACGGGAGGAGGGCTTCAGGTACTATACGGGAGGAGGGCTCCAGGTACTATAGATACTATACGGGAGGAGGGCTTCAGGTACTATACGGGAGGAGGGCTCCAGGTACTATAGATACTATACGGGAGGAGGGATTCAGGTATTATAGATACTATACGGGAGGAGGGATTCAGGTATTATATATACTATACGGGAGGAGGGCTTCTCCTCGTCTCCAATCTGGGAAGATGAAGCTCAGCAAATATCAAAGTTCTTCTGTATACACCCAGGCCTGAAATATCCCAACGTCAGTTTATTGACATTTTACCTTGTCGTTGTTGTGTTGTCCATAATATAGGAGCGGCCATAAACCTGACGCGGTATTTCTCTACATGAGTTGGGTTGTGCTCTGAAGATGATGTCCCAAATGACACACTACTCCCTGTATAGGGCACTACTGATGGTCAACAGTAGTGCACTATATAGTGAATATGGTTACATTTGAGACGCAAACTAGTTTACTGCATTCAGTATCTGTACCGAAAGGAATGCCGAGGCGGAAAACGCCTTGACAACAGCGAGGAGGGGGAGGGGCGGGGAGGGGGGGGGGACTACTTTATTGTCTGTACAATTCCAACCTGAACTTTTAGATTGATGTCTGTGTAGAACATGTACACGTTCTATATTTCTGTTCTACGATCATTTACCATTTGACATTGCTTGAGAGTGTGTTTTGTTACGGTGTGAGTTAATAAAACAGTCGTGGTATTTCATTTTAAATTATTTTCTGTTTTGCCTTATTTAAATGAGAGAGAGAGAGAGAGAGACGGTCAGGGAGATGAATTCATTGTTATCCATTATGATCTCATTTAGAATCATTCTCTTAGAATTACAACCATGTTAAGAAATTCTAAGTTCTGATTTAGAACTGACCTCGGAGGTTAAAATGTTTCATTTCCCTTTCGTCTACAGATGGTGACAAAATGCAGGCCTCCAATAGCCTGGTAGTGTTGTTAGCCCAGTGTTCATTTAGCTGCGGCGAACACCCCGACAAATACCAAAACAGGAAAACATATAGCGTTTGTAATGAGATGGAAGTGTAATGGATGATTTGTGTACATGTATGTGTACATGGCAGAAGGATCATTCTGCAACAGGTAGCCTAGTGGTTTGAACGAAAGGTTGCTGGTTTGAATCCCCGAGCCAACAAGTTTTTTTTTTTTTTTTTCTGCATCCGAATCGACTTAATTGGCTATTTTCGGTTTAATGGCCTTGGTGCCCTGGCTAATTGCCTTGGTGCCCTGGCTAATTGCCTTGGTGCCCTGGCTAATTGCCTTGGTGCCTTGGCTAATGGCCTTGGTGCCCTGGCTAATTGCCTTGGTGCCCTGGCTAATTGCCTTGGTGCCCTGGCTAATGGCCTTGGTGCCCTGGCTAATGGCCTTGGTGCCCTGGCTAATTGCCTTGGTGCCCTGGCTAATTGCCTTGGTGCCCTGGCTAATGGCCTTGGTGCCCTGGCTAATGGCCTTGGTGCCCTGGCTAATTGCCTTGGTGCCCTGGCTAATTGCCTTGGTGCCCTGGCTAATGGCCTTGGTGCCCTGGCTAATTGCCTTGGTGCCCTGGCTAATTGCCTTGGTGCCCTGGCTAATTGCCTTGGTGCCCTGGCTAATGGCCTTGGTGCCCTGGCTAATGGCCTTGGTGCCCTGGCTAATGGCCTTGGTGCCCTGGCTAATTGCCTTGGTGCCCTGGCTAATTGCCTTGGTCACCCTTAAAACACCACGTGGCCTTGCCACTAAAATCACACTATTCTATACATATATCTACAACAGAGAGAACAAAAGCAGAACTCTGTTGTAATATCAGTGGGATATATATATATATACTGATATTACAACAGATATATATATACGAAGAGGCAGCATGCAGAAATATATGTGACATCAGTGTTTAACACGTCTTATACAGAACGGCTTTCTTTGTATAAATTAGCTGGTTCCGAGTTACCAACATGACCTGTAGTCCAAATGTATGAGCATGTGTCTGTCTATCTCGACCAAGAGTCAGTGTACATAACACCAAGCTACCACCTTGCTCCCTTCTACCTTAATGTTTCCCTTCTACATAACTGTCTGTCTGCCTGCCTGTCTGTCTGTCTGTCTGTCTGTCTGTCTGTCTGTCTGTCTGTCTGTCTGTCTGTCTGTCTGTCTGTCTGCCTGTCTGCCTGTCTGTCTGTCTGTCTGTCTGTCTGTCTCTCTGTCTGTCTGTCTGCCTGTCTGTCTGTCTGTCTGTCTGTCTGTCTGTCTGTCTGTCTGTCTGTCTGTCCGCCTGTCTGTCTGCCTGTCTGTCTGTCTGTCTGTCTGTCTGTCTGTCTGTCTGTCTGTCTGTCTGTCTGTCTGTCTGTCTGCCTCTCTGTATGTCTGTCTGCCTGTCTGTCTGTCTGTCTGCCTGCCTGCCTCTCTGCCTGTCTGCCAGTCTGTATGCCTGTCTGTCTGCCTCTCTGCCTGCCTGCCTGTCTGTCTGCCTGCCTGTCTGCCTGCCTCTCTGCCTGTCTGTCTGCCTCTCTGTCTGCCTGTCTGTCTGCCTCTCTGCCTGCCTGTCTGTCTGCCTGTCTGTCTGCCTCTCTGCCTGCCTGCCTGTCTGTCTGTCTGCCTCTCTGCCTGTCTGCCTGTCTGTCTGCCTCTCTGCCTGCCTGCCTGTCTGTCTGCCTGTCTGTCTGCCTCTCTGTCTGTCTGCCTGTCTGTCCGCCTCTCTGCCTGTCTGCCTCTCTGCCTGCCTGCCTGTCTGTCTGCCTGCCTGTCTGTCTGCCACCCACCACATCTGTTTTTTGTCCATTTTATCAATTTTTTCTAACATTAATATATATTTACTTTTTCTTTCCTTCATTTCATGTTCCGTCCCTCCGTCCCGCCGTCCTCCACTGCTTATATCCAACCACCACCTCACCTAACCACGTCCCACCTCATCTACCACGTACCACCTCACCTACCACGTACCACTGGGCAGAAGAACCTACCACTCCTACACTTACTATCTGTAAGTAAACAGTTCAACGTAACAGTGTTGGTGCTTTTGCTTTATGACCGTTTATCATCGAGACCTCTCGTGCACGAGAGAGACCTGGGTCCGTGCACGAGAGAGACCTGGTTCCGTGCACGAGAGAGACCTGGGTCCGTGCACGAGAGAGACCTGGTTCCGTGCACCAGAGAGACCTGGTTCCGTGCACGAGAGAGACCTGGGTCCGTGCACGAGAGAGACCTGGGTCCGTGCACGAGAGAGACCTGGGTCCGTGCACGAGAGAGACCTGGGTCCGTGCACGAGAGAGACCTGGGTCCGTGCACGAGAGAGACGTGGGTCCGTGCACGAGAGAGACCTGGGTCCGTGCACGAGAGAGACCTGGGTCCGTGCACGAGAGAGACCTGGGTCCGTGCACGAGAGAGACCTGGGTCCGTGCACGAGAGAGACGTGGGTCCGTCCACGAGAGAGACCTGGGTCCGTGCACGAGAGAGACCTGGGTCCGTGCACGAGAGAGACGTGGGTCCGTGCACGAGAGAGACCTGGGTCCGTGCACGAGAGAGACCTGGGTCCGTGCACGAGAGAGACGTGGGTCCGTGCACGAGAGAGACCTGGGTCCGTGCACGAGAGAGACCTGAGTCCGTGCACGAGAGAAACCATTACATTCTCATCTGTTTCACAGACCTGAGTCCGTGCACGAGAGAGACCTGAGTCCGTGCACGAGAGAAACCATGACATTCTCATCTGTTTCACAGACCTGATTCCGTGCACGAGAGAGACCTGAGTCGTGCACGAGAGAAACCATGACATTCTCATCTGTTTCACAGACCTGAGTCCGTGCACGAGAGAAACCATGACATTCTCATCTGTTTCACAGACCTGAGTCCGTGCACGAGAGAAACCATGACATTCTCATCTGTTTCACAGACCTGAGTCCGTGCACGAGAGAAACCTTGACATTCTCATCTGTTTCACAGACCTGAGTCTGTGCACGAGAGAAACCATGACATTCTCATCTGTTTCACAGACCTGAGTCCGTGCACGAGAGAAACCATGACATTCTCAACTTTTTCACAGACCTGGGTTGAACTCCTTGAGATACGTTTGATTGAATATTCCCCTGTACAGTAAAAAGCGAATTGTCTCCAAAGTACCTCAGTATTTGCATGAGAAGAACCATGTCATTCCAATGTCTACCATGATTTAGTTTCTGACAGAGATTCTGAAGGACTCTTATATTTTCCATGGGTCCTCTGTCTCAGTCGGTAGAGCATGGGTCCTCTGTCTCAGTCAGTAGAGCATGGGTCCTCTGTCTCAGTAGGTAGAGCATGGGTCCTGTGGTTCAGTAGGTAGAGCATGGGTCCTCTGTCTCAGTCAGTAGAGCATGGGTCCTCTGTCTCAGTCAGTAGTTCATGGGTCCTCTGTCTCAGTCAGTAGAGCATGGGTCCTCGGTCTCAGTCAGTAGAGCATGGGTCCTGTGTCTCAGTCAGTAGAGCATGGGTCCTGTGTCTCAGTCAGTAGAGCATGGGTCCTCTGTCTCAGTCAGTAGAGCATGGGTCCTGTGTCTCAGTCAGTAGAGCATGGGTCCTGTGTCTCAGTCAGTAGAGCATGGTTCCTGTGTCTCAGTCAGTAGAGCATGGGTCCTCTGTCTCAGTCAGTAGAGCATGGGTCCTGTGTCTCAGTCAGTAGAGCATGGGTCCTCTGTCTCAGTCAGTAGAGCATGGGTCCTCTGTCTCAGTCAGTAGAGCATGGGTCCTGTGTCTCAGTCAGTAGAGCATGGGTCCTCTGTCTCAGTCAGTAGAGCATGGGTCCTCTGTCTCAGTCAGTAGAGCATGGGTCCTGTGTCTCAGTCAGTAGAGCATGGGTCCTCTGTCTCAGTCAGTAGAGCATGGGTCCTCTGTCTCAGTCAGTAGAGCATGGGTCCTGTGTCTCAGTCAGTAGAGCATGGGTCCTCTGTCTCAGTCAGTAGAGCATGGGTCCTCTGTCTCAGTCAGTAGAGCATGGGTCCTCTGTCTCAGTCAGTAGAGCATGGGTCCTCTGTCTCAGTCAGTAGAGCATGGGTCCTGTGTCTCAGTAGGTAGAGCATGGGTCCTCTGTCTCAGTCAGTAGAGCATGGGTCCTGTGTCTCAGTAGGTAGAGCATGGGTCCTCTGTCTCAGTCAGTAGAGCATGGGTCCTGTGTCTCAGTAGGTAGAGCATGGGTCCTGTGTCTCAGTAGGTAGAGCATGGGTCCTCTGTCTCAGTCAGTAGAGCATGGGTCCTGTGTCTCAGTCAGTAGAGCATGGGTCCTGTGTCTCAGTCAGTAGAGCATGGGTCCTGTGTCTCAGTCAGTAGAGCATGGGTCCTCTGTCTCAGTCAGTAGAGCATGGGTCCTCTGTCTCAGTCAGTAGAGCATGGGTCCTCTGTCTCAGTCAGTAGAGCATGGGTCCTGTGTCTCAGTAGGTAGAGCATGGGTCCTCTGTCTCAGTCAGTAGAGCATGGGTCCTGTGTCTCAGTAGGTAGAGCATGGGTCCTCTGTCTCAGTCAGTAGAGCATGGGTCCTGTGTCTCAGTAGGTAGAGCATGGGTCCTGTGTCTCAGTCAGTAGAGCATGGGTCCTGTGTCTCAGTCAGTAGAGCATGGGTCCTGTGTCTCAGTAGGTAGAGCATGGGTCCTGTGTCTCAGTCAGTAGAGCATGGGTCCTGTGTCTCAGTCAGTAGAGCATGGGTCCTGTGTCTCAGTCAGTAGAGCATGGGTCCTGTGGTTCAGTAGGTAGAGCATGGGTCCTGTGTCTCAGTCAGTAGAGCATGGGTCCTGTGTCTCAGTCAGTAGAGCATGGGTCCTGTGTCTCAGTCGGTAGAGCATGGGTCCTCTGTCTCAGTAGGTAGAGCATGGGTCCTCTGTCTCAGTCAGTAGAGCATGGGTCCTCTGTCTCAGTCAGTAGAGCATGGGTCCTCTGTCTCATTAGGTAGAGCATGGGTCCTCTGTCTCAGTCAGTAGAGCATGGGTCCTGTGTCTCAGTCAGTAGAGCATGGGTCCTGTGTCTCAGTCAGTAGAGCATGGGTCCTGTGTCTCAGTCAGTAGAGCATGGGTCCTGTGTCTCAGTCAGTAGAGCATGGGTCCTCTGTCTCAGTCAGTAGAGCATGGGTCCTCTGTCTCAGTCAGTAGAGCATGGGTCCTCGGTCTCAGTCAGTAGAGCATGGGTCATCTGTCTCAGTAGGTAGAGCATGGGTCCTCTGTCTCAGTCAGTAGAGCATGGGTCCTCTGTCTCAGTCAGTAGAGCATGGGTCCTCTGTCTCAGTCAGTAGAGCATGGGTCCTCTGTCTCAGTCAGTAGAGCATGGGTCCTCTGTCTCAGTCAGTAGAGCATGGGTCCTCGGTCTCAGTCAGTAGAGCATGGGTCCTGTGTCTCAGTAGGTAGAGCATGGGTCCTCTGTCTCAGTCAGTAGAGCATGGGTCCTCTGTCTCAGTAGGTAGAGCATGGGTCCTCGGTCTCAGTCAGTAGAGCATGGGTCCTGTGTCTCAGTAGGTAGAGCATGGGTCCTCTGTCTCAGTCAGTAGAGCATGGGTCCTGTGTCTCAGTAGGTAGAGCATGGGTCCTCTGTCTCAGTCAGTAGAGCATGGGTCCTCGGTCTCAGTCAGTAGAGCATGGGTCCTCTGTCTCAGTAGGTAGAGCATGGGTCCTGTGGTTCAGTAGGTAGAGCATGGGTCCTCTGTCTCAGTCAGTAGAGCATGGGTCCTCTGTCTCAGTCAGTAGTTCATGGGTCCTCTGTCTCAGTCAGTAGAGCATGGGTCCTCGGTCTCAGTCAGTAGAGCATGGGTCCTGTGTCTCAGTCAGTAGAGCATGGGTCCTGTGTCTCAGTCAGTAGAGCATGGGTCCTCTGTCTCAGTCAGTAGAGCATGGGTCCTCTGTCTCAGTCAGTAGAGCATGGGTCCTGTGTCTCAGTCAGTAGAGCATGGGTCCTGTGTCTCAGTCAGTAGAGCATGGTTCCTGTGTCTCAGTCAGTAGAGCATGGGTCCTCTGTCTCAGTCAGTAGAGCATGGGTCCTGTGTCTCAGTCAGTAGAGCATGGGTCCTCTGTCTCAGTCAGTAGAGCATGGGTCCTCTGTCTCAGTCAGTAGAGCATGGGTCCTGTGTCTCAGTCAGTAGAGCATGGGTCCTCTGTCTCAGTCAGTAGAGCATGGGTCCTCTGTCTCAGTCAGTAGAGCATGGGTCCTGTGTCTCAGTCAGTAGAGCATGGGTCCTCTGTCTCAGTCAGTAGAGCATGGGTCCTCTGTCTCAGTCAGTAGAGCATGGGTCCTGTGTCTCAGTCAGTAGAGCATGGGTCCTCTGTCTCAGTCAGTAGAGCATGGGTCCTGTGTCTCAGTCAGTAGAGCATGGGTCCTCTGTCTCAGTCAGTAGAGCATGGGTCCTCTGTCTCAGTCAGTAGAGCATGGGTCCTCTGTCTCAGTCAGTAGAGCATGGGTCCTCTGTCTCAGTCAGTAGAGCATGGGTCCTGTGTCTCAGTCAGTAGAGCATGGGTCCTGTGTCTCAGTAGGTAGAGCATGGGTCCTCTGTCTCAGTCAGTAGAGCATGGGTCCTGTGTCTCAGTAGGTAGAGCATGGGTCCTCTGTCTCAGTCAGTAGAGCATGGGTCCTGTGTCTCAGTAGGTAGAGCATGGGTCCTGTGTCTCAGTAGGTAGAGCATGGGTCCTCTGTCTCAGTCAGTAGAGCATGGGTCCTGTGTCTCAGTCAGTAGAGCATGGGTCCTGTGTCTCAGTCAGTAGAGCATGGGTCCTGTGTCTCAGTCAGTAGAGCATGGGTCCTCTGTCTCAGTCAGTAGAGCATGGGTCCTCTGTCTCAGTCAGTAGAGCATGGGTCCTCTGTCTCAGTCAGTAGAGCATGGGTCCTGTGTCTCAGTAGGTAGAGCATGGGTCCTCTGTCTCAGTCAGTAGAGCATGGGTCCTGTGTCTCAGTAGGTAGAGCATGGGTCCTCTGTCTCAGTCAGTAGAGCATGGGTCCTGTGTCTCAGTAGGTAGAGCATGGGTCCTGTGTCTCAGTCAGTAGAGCATGGGTCCTGTGTCTCAGTCAGTAGAGCATGGGTCCTGTGTCTCAGTAGGTAAAGCATGGGTCCTGTGTCTCAGTCAGTAGAGCATGGGTCCTGTGTCTCAGTCAGTAGAGCATGGGTCCTGTGTCTCAGTCAGTAGAGCATGGGTCCTGTGGTTCAGTAGGTAGAGCATGGGTCCTGTGTCTCAGTCAGTAGAGCATGGGTCCTGTGTCTCAGTCAGTAGAGCATGGGTCCTGTGTCTCAGTCGGTAGAGCATGGGTCCTCTGTCTCAGTAGGTAGAGCATGGGTCCTCTGTCTCAGTCAGTAGAGCATGGGTCCTCTGTCTCAGTCAGTAGAGCATGGGTCCTCTGTCTCATTAGGTAGAGCATGGGTCCTCTGTCTCAGTCAGTAGAGCATGGGTCCTGTGTCTCAGTCAGTAGAGCATGGGTCCTGTGTCTCAGTCAGTAGAGCATGGGTCCTGTGTCTCAGTCAGTAGAGCATGGGTCCTGTGTCTCAGTCAGTAGAGCATGGGTCCTCTGTCTCAGTCAGTAGAGCATGGGTCCTCTGTCTCAGTCAGTAGAGCATGGGTCCTCGGTCTCAGTCAGTAGAGCATGGGTCATCTGTCTCAGTAGGTAGAGCATGGGTCCTGTGGTTCAGTAGGTAGAGCATGGGTCCTCTGTCTCAGTCAGTAGAGCATGGGTCCTCTGTCTCAGTCAGTAGAGCATGGGTCCTCTGTCTCAGTCAGTAGAGCATGGGTCCTCTGTCTCAGTCAGTAGAGCATGGGTCCTCTGTCTCAGTCAGTAGAGCATGGGTCCTCGGTCTCAGTCAGTAGAGCATGGGTCCTGTGTCTCAGTAGGTAGAGCATGGGTCCTCTGTCTCAGTCAGTAGAGCATGGGTCCTCTGTCTCAGTAGGTAGAGCATGGGTCCTCGGTCTCAGTCAGTAGAGCATGGGTCCTGTGTCTCAGTAGGTAGAGCATGGGTCCTCTGTCTCAGTCAGTAGAGCATGGGTCCTGTGTCTCAGTAGGTAGAGCATGGGTCCTCTGTCTCAGTCAGTAGAGCATGGGTCCTCGGTCTCAGTCAGTAGAGCATGGGTCCTGTGTCTCAGTCAGTAGAGCATGGGTCCTGTGTCTCAGTCAGTAGAGCATGGGTCCTCTGTCTCAGTCAGTAGAGCATGAGTCCTCTGTCTCAGTCAGTAGAGCATGGGTCCTGTGTCTCAGTCAGTAGAGCATGGGTCCTGTGTCTCAGTCAGTAGAGCATGGGTCCTGTGTCTCAGTCGGTAGAGCATGGGTCCTGTGGTTCAGTCAGTAGAGCATGGGTCCTGTGGTTCAGTCAGTAGAGCATGGGTCCTCTGTCTCAGTCAGTAGAGCATGGGTCCTGTGTCTCAGTCAGTAGAGCATGGGTCCTCTGTCTCAGTCAGTAGAGCATGGGTCCTCTGTCTCAGTCAGTAGAGCATGGGTCCTCTGTCTCAGTCAGTAGAGCATGGGTCCTCTGTCTCAGTCAGTAGAGCATGGGTCCTGTGGTTCAGTCAGTAGAGCATGGCGTTTGTTTATGATTTCCACTGGGGCAACCCATATGTAAAATGTGTTTTAAAAGTATGATCGTAAATTGCTTTAGGATAAATGTGGCTGCTAAACGGCATACGATAGACCCCGGATGAATCCACTCGGATACTTTCCACATGACCCAACGCAGGAGCCTCTCCCATAGAGAAGAGGGTAGGACTCGGTATATTTCCAAATCATTATCATCGTAGTCATGTGACTACTTTCAAACTGCTCCACGACTGCTACAAACAGATAGAGGGGTGTGTTCATAATGGAATCCTAATTACCCATGTACCCTGGTCAAACGTAGTCCACTATGTAGGGAATAGGGTGGTCTAACAGGCTCTGTTATAGTGCTGCCTGCTGTAGTGATAAGGACAGGACGGAGAGACGGATGGAGGGAGGGAGAGAGAGAGAGAGGTGATGGAGAGGGAGGGAGAGAGAGAGGTGATGGAGAGGGAGAGAGAGAGAGAGGTGATGGAGAGAGAGAGAGAAAGGTGATGGAGAGAGAGAGAGAGAGAGAGAGGTGATGGAGAGAGAGAGAGGTGATGGAGAGGGAGAGAGAGGTGATGGAGAGGGAGAGAGAGAGAGAGAGGTGATGGAGAGGGAGAGAGAGAGGTGATGGAGAGAGAGAGAGAGAGAGGTGATGGAGAGAGAGAGAGAAGGGGAGAGAGGAGGGTGGGAGACAACAGCCTCTTGCCGCTCATTTTCATTATGCTTAATGCTAGTCGTTTTACACAACAAACGAGGGTCAGAGACGTTCCCATGTGAAATGCATGAGGGGAACCAAGTTCTCTCTCCCTCTCCATCACCTCTCTATCTCTCCCTCTCAATCACCTCTCTATCTCTCCCTCTCCATCACCTCTCTCTCTCTCCCTCTCCATCACCTCTCTCTCTCTCCCTCTCCATCACCTCTCTCTCTCTCCCTCTCCATCACCTCTCTATCTCTCCCTCTCCATCACCTCTCTATCTCTCCCTCTCCATCACCTCTCTCTCTCCCTCTCCATCACCTCTCTCTCTCCCTCTCCATCACCTCTCTATCTCTCCCTCTCCATCACCTCTCTATCTCTCCCTCTCAATCACCTCTCTATCTCTCCCTCACCTCTCTATCTCTCCCTCTCCATCACCGCTCTCTCTCTCCCTCTCCATCACCTCCTCTATCTCTCCATCACCTTTCTCTCTATCACCTCTCTATCTCTCCCTCTCCATCACCTCTCTATCTCTCCCTCTCCATCACCTTTCTCTCTCTCCCTGTCCCTCCCTCTCTCTTTGTCTCTTTCACCTCATTCTCTCCCTCTTCATCATCTCTCCCCCCCCTCTCTTTGTCTCCATCGCCTCTCTCTCTCGCTCTCTCTCCCTCTTTATCCTCTCTCTCTCTCTCTCTCTCTCTCTCCCTCTTTATCCCCTCTCTCTCTCTCTCTCTCTCTCTCTACCCCCCTCTCTTTGTCTCCATCGCCTCTCTCTCTCTCTCTCTCCCTCTTTATCCCCTCTCTCTCTCTCTCTCTCCCTCTTTATTATACCCCCTCTCTCTCTCGCTCTCTCTCTCTCTCTCGCTCTCTCGCTCTCTCTCTCTCTCTCGCTCTCTCGCTCTCTCTCTCTCTCTCTTATATACCTTCCCCTCGTCCTCATTGTCAGTATTGTGTGTGTGTGTTTTAAGGATGCAGGTATATAAGCGATTACATTGAGGAGGATTACTTGAATGTATTACATGCCCTTATAAGTACACAGAGACGGATATATAGTAGGCCGACATTAACCCCTGATATGAAGACAGCCAGTACATTAACCCCTGATATGAATAACACAGCCAGTACATTAACCCCTGATATGAATAACACAGCCAGTACATTAACCCCTGATATGAATAACACAGCCAGTACATTAACCCCTGATATGAATAACACAGCCAGTACATTATCCCCTGATATGAAGACAGCCAGTACATTAACCCCTGATATAAATAACACAGCCAGTACATTAACCCCTGATATGAATAACACAGCCAGTACATTAACCCCTGATATGAATAACACAGCCAGTACATTAACCCCTGATATGAATAACACAGCCAGTACATTAAACCCTGATATGAATAACACGGCCAGTACATTCACCCCTGATATGAAGACAGCCAGTACATTAACCCCTGATATAAATAAGACAGCCAGTACATTAACCCCTGATATGAATAACACAGCCAGTACATTAACCCCTGATATGAATAACACAGCCAGTACATTAACCCCTGATATGAATAACACAGCCAGTACATTATCCCCTGATATGAAGACAGCCAGTACATTAACCCCTGATATGAATAAGACAGCCAGTACATTAACCCCTGATATGAATAACACAGCCAGTACATTAACCCCTGATATGAATAAGACAGCCAGTACATTAACCCCTGATATGAAGACAGCCAGTACATTAACTCCTGATATGAAGACAGCCAGTACACTAACCCCTGATATGAATGAGACAGCCAGTACATTAACCCCTGATATGAAGACAGCCAGTACATTATCCCCTGATATGAAGACAGCCAGTACATTAACCCCTGATATGAAGACAGCCAGTACATTAACCCCTGATATAAATAACACAGCCAGTACATTAACCCCTGATATGAATAACACAGCCAGTACATTATCCCCTGATATGAATAACACAGCCAGTACATTATCCCCTGATATGAATAACACAGCCAGTACATTATCCCCTGATATGAATAAGACAGCCAGTACAATAACCCCTGATATGAAGACAGCCAGTACATTAACCCCTGATATGAATAACACAGCCAGTACATTAACCCCTGATATGAATAACACAGCCAGTACATTAACCCCTGATATGAATAACACAGCCAGTACATTAACCCCTGATATGAATAACACAGCCAGTACATTATCCCCTGATATGAAGACAGCCAGTACATTAACCCCTGATATAAATAACACAGCCAGTACATTAACCCCTGATATGAATAACACAGCCAGTACATTAACCCCTGATATGAATAACACAGCCAGTACATTAACCCCTGATATGAATAACACAGCCAGTACATTAAACCCTGATATGAATAACACGGCCAGTACATTCACCCCTGATATGAAGACAGCCAGTACATTAACCCCTGATATAAATAAGACAGCCAGTACATTAACCCCTGATATGAATAACACAGCCAGTACATTAACCCCTGATATGAATAACACAGCCAGTACATTAACCCCTGATATGAATAACACAGCCAGTACATTATCCCCTGATATGAAGACAGCCAGTACATTAACCCCTGATATGAATAAGACAGCCAGTACATTAACCCCTGATATGAATAACACAGCCAGTACATTAACCCCTGATATGAATAAGACAGCCAGTACATTAACCCCTGATATGAAGACAGCCAGTACATTAACTCCTGATATGAAGACAGCCAGTACACTAACCCCTGATATGAATGAGACAGCCAGTACATTAACCCCTGATATGAAGACAGCCAGTACATTATCCCCTGATATGAAGACAGCCAGTACATTAACCCCTGATATGAAGACAGCCAGTACATTAACCCCTGATATAAATAACACAGCCAGTACATTAACCCCTGATATGAATAACACAGCCAGTACATTATCCCCTGATATGAATAACACAGCCAGTACATTATCCCCTGATATGAATAACACAGCCAGTACATTATCCCCTGATATGAATAAGACAGCCAGTACAATAACCCCTGATATGAAGACAGCCAGTACATTAACTCCTGATATGAAGACAGCCAGTACACTAACCCCTGATATGAATGAGACAGCCAGTACATTAACCCCTGATATGAAGACAGCCAGTACATTATCCCCTGATATGAAGACAGCCAGTACATTAACCCCTGATATGAAGACAGCCAGTACATTAACCCCTGATATAAATAACACAGACAGTACATTAACCCCTGATATGAATAACACAGCCAGTACATTAACCCCTGATATGAATAACACAGCCAGTACATTAACCCCTGATATGAATAACACAGCCAGTACATTAACCCCTGATATGAAGACAGCCAGTACATTAACCCCTGATATAAATAAGACAGCCAGTACATTAACCCCTGATATGAATAACACAGCCAGTACATTATCCCCTGATATGAATAACACAGTCAGTACATTAACCCCTGATATGAATAACACAGCCAGTACATTAACCCCTGATATGAATAACACAGCCAGTACATTAACCCCTGATATGAATAACACAGCCAGTACATTATCCCCTGATATGAATAACACAGCCAGTACATTATCCCCTGATATGAATAACACAGCCAGTACATTATCCCCTGATATGAAGACAGCCAGTACATTAACCCCTGATATGAATAAGACAGCCAGTACATTAACCCCTGATATGAAGACAGCCAGTACATTAACTCCTGATATGAAGACAGCCAGTACACTAACCCCTGATATGAATGAGACAGCCAGTACATTAACCCCTGATATGAAGACAGCCAGTACATTAACCCCTGATATGAAGACAGCCAGTACATTAACCCCTGATATGAAGACAGCCAGTACATTAACCCCTGATATGAAGACAGCCAGTACATTAACCCCTGATATGAATAAGACAGCCAGTACATTAACCCCTGATATGAAGACAGCCAGTACATTAACCCCTGATATGAATAACACAGCCAGTACATTAACCCCTGATATGAATAACACAGCCAGTACATTAACCCCTGATATGAAGACAGCCAGCCAGTACATTAACCCCTGATATGAATTAGACAGCCAGTACATTAACCCCTGATATGAATAACACAGCCAGTACATTAACCCCTGATATGAATAACACAGCCAGTACATTAACCCCTGATATGAATAACACAGCCAGTACATTAACCCCTGATATGAATGAGACAGCCAGTACATTATCCCCTGATATGAAGACAGCCAGTACATTAACCCCTGCTATGAAGACAGCCAGTACATTAACCCCTGATATGAATAACACAGCCAGTACATTATCCCCTGATATGAAGACAGCCAGTACATTAACCCCTGATATGAATAACACAGCCAGTACATTAACCCCTGATATAAATAACACAGCCAGTACATTAACCCCCGATATGAATAAGACAGCCAGTACATTAACCCCTGATATGAATAACACAGCCAGTACATTAACCCCTGATATGAATAACACAGCCAGTACATTATCCCCTGATATGAAGACAGCCAGTACATTATCCCCTGATATGAATAACACAGCCATTACATTAACCCCTGATATGAATAACACAGCCAGTACATTAACCCCTGATATGAAGACAGCCAGTACATTAACCCCTGATATGAGTAAGACAGCCAGTACATTAACCCCTGATATGAAGACAGCCAGTACATTATCCCCTGATATGAATAACACAGCCAGTACATTAACCCCTGATATGAAGACAGCCAGTACATTAACCCCTGATATGAATAAGACAGCCAGTACATTAACCCCTGATATGAATAAGACAGCCAGTACATTAACCCCTGATATGAAGACAGCCAGTACATTAACTCCTGATATGAAGACAGCCAGTACACTAACCCCTGATATGAATGAGACAGCCAGTACATTAACTCCTGATATGAAGACAGCCAGTACATTAACCCCTGATATGAAGACAGCCAGTACATTAACCCCTGATATGAAGACAGCCAGTACATTAACCCCTGATATGAAGACAGCCAGTACATTAACCCCTGATATGAATAACACAGCCAGTACATTAACCCCTGATATGAATGACACAGCCAGTACATTAACCCCTGATATGAAGACAGCCAGCCAGTACATTAACCCCTGATATGAATAACACAGCCAGTACATTAACCCCTGATATAAATAACACAGCCAGTACATTAACCCCCGATATGAATAAGACAGCCAGTACATTAACCCCTGATATGAATAACACAGCCAGTACATTAACCCCTGATATGAATAACACAGCCAGTACATTATCCCCTGATATGAAGACAGCCAGTACATTATCCCCTGATATGAATAACACAGCCATTACATTAACCCCTGATATGAATAACACAGCCAGTACATTAACCCCTGATATGAAGACAGCCAGTACATTAACCCCTGATATGAGTAAGACAGCCAGTACATTAACCCCTGATATGAAGACAGCCAGTACATTATCCCCTGATATGAATAACACAGCCAGTACATTAACCCCTGATATGAAGACAGCCAGTACATTAACCCCTGATATGAATAAGACAGCCAGTACATTAACCCCTGATATGAATAACACAGCCAGTACATTATCCCCTGATATGAAGACAGCCAGTACATTAACCCCTGATATGAAGACAGCCAGTACATTAACCCCTGATATGAATAACACAGCCAGTACATTATCCCCTGATATGAAGACAGCCAGTACATTAACCCCTGATATGAATAACACAGCCAGTACATTAACCCCCAATATGAATAAGACAGCCAGTACATTAACCCCTGATATGAATAACACAGCCAGTACATTAACCCCTGATATGAATAACACAGCCAGTACATTATCCCCTGATATGAAGACAGCCAGTACATTATCCCCTGATGTGAATAACACAGCCATTACATTAACCCCTGATATGAATAACACAGCCAGTACATTAACCCCTGATATGAAGACAGCCAGTACATTAACCCCTGATATGAAGACAGCCAGTACATTAACCCCTGATATGAAGACAGCCAGTACATTAACCCCTGATATGAATGACACAGCCAGTACATTAACCCCTGATATGAAGACAGCCAGCCAGTACATTAACCCCTGATATGAATAACACAGCCAGTACATTAACCCCTGATATAAATAACACAGCCAGTACATTAAACCCTGATATGAAGACAGCCAGTACATTAACCCCTGATATGAATAACACAGCCAGTACATTAACCCCTGATATGAATGACACAGCCAGTACATTAACCCCTGATATGAAGACAGCCAGCCAGTACATTAACCCCTGATATGAATAACACAGCCAGTACATTAACCCCTGATATAAATAACACAGCCAGTACATTAACCCCCGATATGAATAAGACAGCCAGTACATTAACCCCTGATATGAATAACACAGCCAGTACATTAACCCCTGATATGAATAACACAGCCAGTACATTATCCCCTGATATGAAGACAGCCAGTACATTATCCCCTGATATGAATAACACAGCCATTACATTAACCCCTGATATGAATAACACAGCCAGTACATTAACCCCTGATATGAAGACAGCCAGTACATTAACCCCTGATATGAGTAAGACAGCCAGTACATTAACCCCTGATATGAAGACAGCCAGTACATTATCCCCTGATATGAATAACACAGCCAGTACATTAACCCCTGATATGAAGACAGCCAGTACATTAACCCCTGATATGAATAAGACAGCCAGTACATTAACCCCTGATATGAATAACACAGCCAGTACATTATCCCCTGATATGAAGACAGCCAGTACATTAACCCCTGATATGAATAACACAGCCAGTACATTAACCCCCGATATAAATAACACAGCCAGTACATTAACCCCCAATATGAATAAGACAGCCAGTACATTAACCCCTGATATGAATAACACAGCCAGTACATTAACCCCTGATATGAATAACACAGCCAGTACATTATCCCCTGATATGAAGACAGCCAGTACATTATCCCCTGATATGAATAACACAGCCATTACATTAACCCCTGATATGAATAACACAGCCAGTACATTAACCCCTGATATGAAGACAGCCAGTACATTAACCCCTGATATGAGTAAGACAGCCAGTACATTAACCCCTGATATGAAGACAGCCAGTACATTAACCCCTGATATGAAGACAGCCAGTACATTAACCCCTGATATGAATAACACAGCCAGTACATTAACCCCTGATATGAAGACAGCCAGTACATTAACCCCTGATATGAATAAGACAGCCAGTACATTAACCCCTGATATGAAGACAGCCAGTACATTAACCCCTGATATGAATAACACAGCCCGTACATTATCCCCTGATATGAATAACACAGCCAGTACATTATCCCCTGATATGAACACAGCTAGTACATTAACCCCTGATATGAAGACAGCCAGTACATTATCCCCTGATATGAAGACAGCCAGTACATTATCCCCTGATATGAACACAGCCAGTACATTAACCCCTGATATGAAGACAGCCAGTACATTAACCCCTGATATGAATAAGACAGCCAGTACATTAACCCCTGATATGAAGACAGCCAGTACATTAACCCCTGATATGAAGACAGCCAGTACATTAACCCCTGATATGAAGACAGCCAGTACATTAACCCCTGATATGAATGAGACAGCCAGTACATTAACCCCTGATATGAAGACAGCCAGTACATTAACCCCTGATATGAATAACACAGCCAGTACATTAACCCCTGATATGAATAACACAGCCAGTACATTAAGAAGACAGCCAGTACATTAACCCCTGATATGAAGACAGCCAGTACATTAACCCCTGATATGAAGACAGCCAGTACATTATCCCCTGATATGAATAACACAGCCAGTACATTAACCCCTGATATGAAGACAGCCAGTACATTAACCCCTGATATGAAGACAGCCAGTACATTAACCCCTGATATGAAGACAGCCAGTACATTAACCCCTGATATGAAGACAGCCAGTACATTATCCCCTGATATGAATAACACAGCCAGTACATTAACCGCTATCGAGAATTAATGAGTCATATGTTTGACACTATGAAGCCTTGAGGATCTGTAGATATGCTTTAAGGTTTCTGTTCCGTTCTGAGACGTGAGGATGTGTGTGTGTGTGTGTGTGTGTGTGTGTGTGTGTGTGTGTGTGTGTGTGTGTGTGTGTGCGTGTGTGTGTGTGTGCGTGTACGGTTAGTGTTGTCATTACATCAAGAACAAGAGACAGAGGTTAAGCCCCTCCCTATAGTTTTGATTTGATTTGATCCCTCTCCCCCAGCTATCACCCTGCTGTCAATGGAGCCCAACCCCTCTCACCCTGCTATCTCCCTGCCTGTCATTGGAATCCAATACGGGCAACAAGACCATTTACCCCCCCAAGGACGCACAGCCTCACTACGCCAATATACTGACAATTAGGAAGAGGAGAACGATAGAGGGCGGAGGGAGAAAAGGAGAGAGGGGGAGGGAGAGAGAGAGGGAAAGATACAGAGAGGAAGAGGAGACAAGAGAGAGAGGTGATGATGGGGGGGAAGAGAGGGGATGAAGAAGAGAGATAGAGGAGATGAAGAGGGAGAGAGAGAGGGGATGAAGAGGGAGAGAGAGAGGTGAGAGATGATGATGGAGAGAGGAGAGGGAGAGAGAGAGGTGATGGAGAGGGAGAGAGCGGTGATGGAGAGAGAGAGAGAGAGGGATGGAGAGAGAGAGAGAGAGAGAGAGAGAGAGAGAGAGGGGGATGGAGAGGGAGAGTTAGAGAGGTGATTGAGAGGGAGAGATAGAGAGGTGATGGAGAGGGAGAGATAGAGAGGTGATGGAGAGATAGCGAGGTGATTGAGAGAGAGAGAGAGAGAGAGAGAGAGAGGTGATGGAGAGGGAGAGATAGAGAGGTGATGGAGAGGGAGAGATAGAGAGGTGATTGAGAGGGAGAGATAGAGAGGTGATGGAGAGGGAGAGATAGAGAGGTGATGGAGAGGGAGAGAGAACTTGGTTCCCCTCATGCATTTCACATGGGAGCGTCTCTGACCCTCGTTTGTTGTGTAAAACGACTAGCATTAAGCATAATGAAAATGAGCGGCAAGAGGCTGTTGTCTCCCACCCTCCTCTTTCCCCTTCTCTCTCTCCCTCCCTCCATCCGTCTCTCCGTCCTGTCCTTATCACTACAGCAGGCAGCACTATAACAGAGCCTGTTAGACTATGGGCTGCGTACCAAATGCCACCCTATTCCCTATGGGCACTGGTCAACAAATGGTGCACTACAAAGGGAGTTTAGTGCCATTTGGGAAGCATAGTGTTTAGCAGAATGTGCTGAGTGCACTAGCACCTTCATTAAAACCTACAAGGCTACCTGAACGTTGAGCAAGAATCATATTAATTGGTACAAGACCGTGTACGTGTTTTTTTTTCTGACAATCTCTGCATTCTGATGAGAGAGGAGAGGAGAGGAGAGGAGAGGAGAAGAAGAGGAGAGGAGAGGAGAGGAGAGGAGAGGAGAGGAGAGGAGAGGAGAGGAGAGGAGAGGAGAGGAGGAGAACAATTGAATGGGATGGCACTAAGAGCTAGAACAATGGAATGGGATGGTACTAAGAGCTAGAACAATGGAATGGGATGGTACTAAGAGCTAGAACAATGGAATGGGATGGCACTAAGAGCTAGAACAATGGAATGGGATGGTACTAAGAGCTAGAACAATGAAATGGGATGGTACTAAGAGCTAGAACAATGGAATGGGATGGTACTAAGAGCTAGAACAATGGAATGGGATGGTACTAAGAGCTAGAACAATGGAATGGGATGGTACTAAGAGCTAGAACAATGGAATGGGATGGTACTAAGAGCTAGAACAATGGAATGGGATGGCACTAAGAGCTAGAACAATGGAATGGGATGGTACTAAGAGCTAGAACAATGGAATGGGATGGTACTAAGAGCTAGAACAATGGAATGGGATGGCACTAAGAGCTAGAACAATGGAATGGGATGGTACTAAGAGCTAGAACAATGGAATGGGATGGTACTAAGAGCTAGAGCAATGGAAAGGGATGGTTCTAAGAGCTAGAACAATGGAATGGGATGGTACTAAGAGCTAGAACAATGGAATGGGATGGCACTAAGAGCTAGAACAATGGAATGGGATGGTACTAAGAGCTAGAACAATGGAATGGGATGGTACTAAGAGCTAGAACAATGGAAAGGGATGGTACTAAGAGCTAGAACAATGGAATGGGATGGTACTAAGAGCTAGAACAATGGAATGGGATGGCACTAAGAGCTAGAACAATGGAATGGGATGGTACTAAGAGCTAGAACAATGGAATGGGATGGTACTAAGAGCTAGAACAATGGAAAGGGATGGTACTAAGAGCTAGAACAATGGAATGGGATGGCACTAAGAGCTAGAACAATGGAATGGGATGGTACTAAGAGCTAGAACAATGGAATGGGATGGTACTAAGAGCTAGAACAATGGAAAGGGATGGTACTAAGAGCTAGAACAATGGAATGGGATGGCACTAAGAGCTAGAACAATGGAATGGGATGGCACTAAGACCTAGAACAATGGAATGGGATGGTACTAATGGTCTGATTATAGTCTCTTCTATAGAGAATGGTCTGATTATAGTCTCTTCTATAGAGAATGGTCTGATTATAGTCTCTTCTATAGAGAATGATCTGATTATAGTATATTCTATAGAGAATGATCTGATTATAGTCTCTTCTATAGAGAATGGTCTAATTATAGTCTCTTCTATAGAGAATGGTCTGATTATAGTCTCTTCTATAGAGAATGGTCTGATTATAGTCTCTTCTATAGAGAATGGTCTGATTATAATGTCTTCTATAGAGAATGGTCTGATTATAGTCTATTCTATAGAGAATGGTCTGATTATAGTCTCTTCTATAGAGAATGGTCTGATTATAATGTCTTCTATAGAGAATGGTCTGATTATAGTCTCTTCTATAGAGAATGGTCTGATTATAGTCTCTTCTATAGAGAATGGTCTGATTGTAGTCTATTTTATATATAACGGTCTTATTATAGAAATTGTACAATGTTCACACATAATATTACATGATGATTTCAGTTTGAGGTATTGGGGGGTTGGATACATGTTCCGTTCGACGTTATGAAGAAGCCGTTGTTTATAAAGGTGACACGTTGATCTGAGCTTCTGGAAAACCAGGTCAGTGTCCGTCGTTTGGCTGTGTTATTTTACCAGGTAAGTTGGCCGGGAACACATCCCCATTTACAGCAACGACCTGGGGAACAGCTACAAGCGGAGAGGAATGAGCCAATTGGATGTTGGGGATGATTAGGTGGCCATGATGGTCAGATTGGGAATTTAGTCAGGACACCAGGGGTTAACAACACTACTCTTACGATAAGTGCCGTGGGATCTTTAGTGACCACAGATAGTCGCGACTGTCAGAGTCTAGGTGATGTGGGTAAGGCGGAGTCGGACTCAGGACACAGAGATGAGTAATAATGGTAACTTTACTCAAAAATAATCTTCCTACAAGGAGAACGAAAAGCCAGAATCACATCAACGAGACAACTGACAACAATAAACAGGCACAAATGGCTCCAGAGGGTTTAAATAGGGAAATAATTCAAACGAAATGGGAACCAGGTGTGTACAATCTAGACAAAAATAAATGTAGATCGGTGGAGGCTAGAAATCGGGTGACGTCGACCGCCAAACGCCACCCACTTCGGCGGAATTCGTGACAGCGACAACTGTTTAACGTCCCTTCCGAGAGCACTCTACAAAGGGCAATATCCCCAATCACTGCCCTGGGGCAGGAAAGAGTGCTTCCTACTCCACTTCCAGCAGCATCTGGTCTCCCATCCAGGACCAACCCTGCTTAGCTTCAGAGGTCAGCCAGCTGTGGGACGCGGGGTGGTCTCCCATCCAGGACCAACCCTGCTTAGCTTCAGAGGTCAGCCAGCTGTGGGACGCGGGGTGGTCTCCCATCCAGGACCAACCCTGCTTAGCTTCAGAGGTCAGCCAGCTGTGGGACGCGGGGTGGTCTCCCATCCAGGACCAAACCTGCTTAGCTTCAGAGGTCAGCCAGCTGTGGGACGCGGGGTGGTCTCCCATCCATGACCAACCCTGCTTAGCTTCAGAGGTCAGCCAGTTGTGAGGACGCGGAGTGGTCTCCCATCCAGGACCAACCCTGCTTAGCTTCAGAGGTCAGCCAGTTGTGAGGACGCGGAGTGGTCTCCCATCCAGGACCAACCCTGCTTAGCTTCAGAGGTCAGCCAGCTGTGGGACGCGGGGTGGTATGCTGCTGGTGTGGTTTCTTTAGTCTTACCACTCAAACGTGCCTCGACGTCATCTCGTTGAGTTCACCTTTAAATTAGTTTCAGTATAGTTTGTTTTTCAAAACGTGTTTGTTAATTATTTTATTTCAGATTACTAAATTGTTTTTTTCATGATTCGTTTTAGTTTCAGTTTTAGTTTATTATAATAATTATAATTGACACACACACAGTGGTTTTTATTTCACACCAATAAATATAAACGCCCTCCACAGCAATCTGTAGCTACGTCCCAATTCTCTCTCCTTCCTACCTTTACTGATTTGAAAGGAAATGACTGGTTTAAGAAATGTGGTGGAAGCAAGAGAACAAGTATTGCACAAGTGTACACTTTAAGGAGATATTACTGTTGTTAAGTCTCTGTATGCTTCCATCAGACTAACTACTTCACTAGGTTATGAGGACTCTACTAGGATATGAGGACTCTACTAGTTTATGAGGACTCTACTAGGTTATGAGGACTCTACTAGGTTATGAGGACTCGACTAGGTTATGAGGACTCTACTAGGTTATGAGGACCCTACTAGGTTATGAGGACTCCACTAGGTTATGAGGACTCTAATAGGTTATGGGGACTCTACTAGTTTATCAGGACCACTAGGTTATGAGGACTCTACTAGTTTGTGAGGACTCCACTAGGTTATGAGGACTCCACTAGGTTATGAGGACTCTACTAGTTTATCAGGACTCTACTTGTTTGTGAGGACTCTACTAGTTTGTGAGGATTCTACTCGTTTGTGAGGACTCTACTAGTTTATGAGGACTCTACTAGTTTATCAGGACTCTACTTGTTTGTGAGGACTCTACTAGTTTGTGAGGACTCTACTAGTTTGTGAGGACTCTACTAGTTTGTGAGGACTCTACTAGTTTATGAGGACTCTACTAGTTTATCAGGACTCTACTTGTTTGTGAGGACTCTACTAGTTTGTGAGGACTCTACTCGTTTGTGAGGACTCTACTAGGTTGTGAGGACTCTACTAGTTTTTGAGGACTCTACTAGTTTGTGAGGACTCTACTAGTTTGTGAGGACTCTACTAGTTTATGAGGACTCTACTAGGTTATGAGGACTCTACTAGGTTATGAGGACTCTACTAGGTTATGAGGACTCTACTAGTTTGAGGACTCTACTAGGTTATGAGGACTCTACTGGGTTATGAGGACTCCACTAGGTTATGAGGACTCTACTAGGTTATGAGGACTCTACTAGTTTATCAGGACCACTAGGTTATGAGGACTCTACTAGTTTATGAGGACTCTACTAGTTTGTGAGGACTCTACTAGTTTATGAGGACTCTACTAGTTTATGAGGACTATACTAGGTTATCAGGACCACTAGGTTATGAGGACTCTACTAGTTTATGAGGACTCTACTAGTTTATGAGGACTCTACTAGTTTGTGAGGACTCTACTAGGTTATGAGGACTCTACTAGTTTATGAGGACTCTACTAGTTTATGAGGACTCTACTAGTTTATGAGGATAAGAGCGTCTGCTAAATGACTTAAATGTAAATGTACTAGGTTATGAGGACTCTACTAGTTTATGAGGACTCTACTAGTTTATGAGGACTCTACTAGTTTGTGAGGACTCTACTAGGTTATGAGGACTCTACTAGTTTATGAGGACTCTACTAGTTTGTGAGGACTCTACTAGTTTATGAGGACTCTACTAGTTTATGAGGACTCTACTAGGTTATGAGGACTCTACTAGGTTATGAGGACTCTACTAGGTTATGAGGACTCTACTAGTTTGTGAGGACTCTACTAGGTTATGAGGACTCTACTAGGTTATGAGGACTCTACTAGGTTATGAGGACTCTACTAGTTTATCAGGACTCTACTTGTTTGTGAGGACTCTACTGGGTTATGAGGACTCCACTAGGTTATGAGGACTCTACTAGGTTATGAGGACTCTACTAGTTTATCAGGACCACTAGGTTATGAGGACTCTACTAGTTTATGAGGACTCTACTAGTTTGTGAGGACTCTACTAGTTTATGAGGACTCTACTAGTTTATGAGGACTATACTAGGTTATCAGGACCACTAGGTTATGAGGACTCTACTAGTTTATGAGGACTCTACTAGTTTATGAGGACTCTACTAGTTTGTGAGGACTCTACTAGTTTATGAGGACTCTACTAGTTTGAGGACTCTACTAGGTTATGAGGACTCTACTAGTTTATGAGGACTCTACTAGGTTATGAGGACTCTACTAGGTTATGAGGACTCTACTAGGTTATGAGGACTCTACTAGTTTGTGAGGACTCTACTAGGTTATGAGGACTCTACTAGGTTATGAGGACTCTACTAGGTTATGAGGACTCTACTAGTTTATCAGGACCACTAGGTTATGAGGACTCTACTAGTGTATCAGGACCACTAGGTTATGATGACTCTACTAGTTTGTGAGGACTCTACTAGGTTATGAGGACTCTACTAGTTTGTGAGGACTCTACTAGTTTATGAGGACTCTACTAGTTTATCAGGACTCTACTTGTTTGTGAGGACTCTACTAGTTTGTGAGGACTCTACTCGTTTGTGAGGACTCTACTAGGTTGTGAGGACTCTACTAGTTTTTGAGGACTCTACTAGTTTGTGAGGACTCTACTAGTTTGTGAGGACTCTACTAGTTTATGAGGACTCTACTAGGTTATGAGGACTCTACTAGGTTATGAGGACTCTACTAGGTTATGAGGACTCTACTAGTTTATGAGGACTCTACTAGGTTATGAGGACTCTACTGGGTTATGAGGACTCCACTAGGTTATGAGGACTCTACTAGGTTATGAGGACTCTACTAGTTTATCAGGACCACTAGGTTATGAGGACTCTACTAGTTTATGAGGACTCTACTAGTTTGTGAGGACTCTACTAGTTTATGAGGACTCTACTAGTTTATGAGGACTATACTAGGTTATCAGGACCACTAGGTTATGAGGACTCTACTAGTTTATGAGGACTCTACTAGTTTATGAGGACTCTACTAGTTTGTGAGGACTCTACTAGTTTATGAGGACTCTACTAGTTTGAGGACTCTACTAGGTTATGAGGACTCTACTAGTTTATGAGGACTCTACTAGTTTATGAGGACTCTACTAGTTTGTGAGGACTCTACTAGGTTATGAGGACTCTACTAGTTTATGAGGACTCTACTAGTTTGTGAGGACTCTACTAGTTTATGAGGACTCTACTAGTTTATGAGGACTCTACTAGGTTATGAGGACTCTACTAGGTTATGAGGACTCTACTAGTTTGTGAGGACTCTACTAGGTTATGAGGACTCTACTAGGTTATGAGGACTCTACTAGGTTATGAGGACTCTACTAGTTTATCAGGACCACTAGGTTATGAGGACTCTACTAGTGTATCAGGACCACTAGGTTATGATGACTCTACTAGTTTGTGAGGACTCTACTAGGTTATGAGGACTCTACTAGTTTATGAGGACTCTACTAGTTTGTGAGGACTCTACTAGGTTATGAGGACTCTACTAGGTTATGAGGACTCTACTAGGTTATGAGGACTCTACTAGTTTATGAGGACTCTACTAGGTTATGAGGACTCTACTGGGTTATGAGGACTCTACTAGTTTATGAGGACTCTACTAGTTTGAGGACTCTACTAGGTTATGAGGACTCTACTAGTTTATGAGGACTCTACTAGGTTATGAGGACTCTACTAGGTTATGAGGACTCTACTAGGTTATGAGGACTCTACTAGTTTGTGAGGACTCTACTAGGTTATGAGGACTCTACTAGGTTATGAGGACTCTACTAGGTTATGAGGACTCTACTAGTTTATCAGGACCACTAGGTTATGAGGACTCTACTAGTGTATCAGGACCACTAGGTTATGATGACTCTACTAGTTTGTGAGGACTCTACTAGGTTATGAGGACTCTACTAGTTTGTGAGGACTCTACTAGTTTATGAGGACTCTACTAGTTTATCAGGACTCTACTTGTTTGTGAGGACTCTACTAGTTTGTGAGGACTCTACTCGTTTGTGAGGACTCTACTAGGTTGTGAGGACTCTACTAGTTTTTGAGGACTCTACTAGTTTGTGAGGACTCTACTAGTTTGTGAGGACTCTACTAGTTTATGAGGACTCTACTAGGTTATGAGGACTCTACTAGGTTATGAGGACTCTACTAGGTTATGAGGACTATACTAGGTTATCAGGACCACTAGGTTATGAGGACTCTACTAGTTTATGAGGACTCTACTAGTTTATGAGGACTCTACTAGTTTGTGAGGACTCTACTAGTTTATGAGGACTCTACTAGTTTGAGGACTCTACTAGGTTATGAGGACTCTACTAGTTTATGAGGACTCTACTAGTTTATGAGGACTCTACTAGTTTGTGAGGACTCTACTAGGTTATGAGGACTCTACTAGTTTATGAGGACTCTACTAGTTTGTGAGGACTCTACTAGTTTATGAGGACTCTACTAGTTTATGAGGACTCTACTAGGTTATGAGGACTCTACTAGGTTATGAGGACTCTACTAGTTTGTGAGGACTCTACTAGGTTATGAGGACTCTACTAGGTTATGAGGACTCTACTAGGTTATGAGGACTCTACTAGTTTATCAGGACCACTAGGTTATGAGGACTCTACTAGTGTATCAGGACCACTAGGTTATGATGACTCTACTAGTTTGTGAGGACTCTACTAGGTTATGAGGACTCTACTAGTTTATGAGGACTCTACTAGTTTGTGAGGACTCTACTAGTTTATGAGGACTCCACTAGTTTGTGAGGACTCTACTAGTTTATGAGGACTCTACTAGGTTATGAGGACTCTACTAGTTTATGAGGACTCTACTAGTTTATGAGGACTCTACTAGTTTGTGAGGACTCTACTAGTTTATGAGGACTCTACTAGTTTGTGAGGACTCTACTAGTTTATGAGGACTCTACTAGTTTGTGAGGACTCTACTAGTTTATGAGGACTCTACTAGGTTATGAGGACTCTACTAGTTTATGAGGACTCTACTAGTTTATGAGGACTCCACTAGTTTGTGAGGACACTACTAGTTTATGAGGACTCTACTAGGTTATGAGGACTCTACTAGGTTATGAGGACTCTACTAGTTTGTGAGGACTCTACTAGGTTATGAGGACTCTACTAGGTTATGAGGACTCTACTAGGTTATGAGGACTCTACTAGTTTATCAGGACCACTAGGTTATGAGGACTCTACTAGTGTATCAGGACCACTAGGTTATGATGACTCTACTAGTTTGTGAGGACTCTACTAGGTTATGAGGACTCTACTAGTTTATGAGGACTCTACTAGTTTGTGAGGACTCTACTAGTTTGTGAGGACTCTACTAGTTTATGAGGACTCTACTAGGTTATGAAGACTCTACTAGTTTATGAGGACTCTACTAGTTTATGAGGACTCCACTAGTTTGTGAGGACTCTACTAGTTTATGAGGACTCTACTAGTTTGTGAGGACTCTACTAGTTTGTGAGGACTCTACTAGTTTATGAGGACTCTACTAGTTTGTGAGGACTCTACTAGTTTGTGAGGACTCTACTAGTTTGTGAGGACCACTAGTTTGTGAGGACTCCACTAGTTTGTGAGGACTCCACTAGTTTGTGAGGACTCCACTAGTTTGTGAGGACTCCACTAGTTCATGAGGACTCTACTAGTTTATGAGGACCACAAGTTTATGAGGACTCTACTAGGTTATGAGGACTCTACTAGGTTATGAGGACTCTACTAGTTTGTGAGGACTCTACTAGTTTATGAGGACTCTACTAGTTTATCAGGACTCTACTTGTTTGTGAGGACTCTACTAGTTTGTGAGGACTCTACTCGTTTGTGAGGACTCTACTAGGTTGTGAGGACTCTACTAGTTTTTGAGGACTCTACTAGTTTGTGAGGACTCTACTAGTTTGTGAGGACTCTACTAGTTTATGAGGACTCTACTAGGTTATGAGGACTCTACTAGGTTATGAGGACTCTACTAGGTTATGAGGACTCTACTAGTTTATGAGGACTCTACTAGGTTATGAGGACTCTACTGGGTTATGAGGACTCCACTAGGTTATGAGGACTCTACTAGGTTATGAGGACTCTACTAGTTTATCAGGACCACTAGGTTATGAGGACTCTACTAGTTTATGAGGACTCTACTAGTTTGTGAGGACTCTACTAGTTTATGAGGACTCTACTAGTTTATGAGGACTATACTAGGTTATCAGGACCACTAGGTTATGAGGACTCTACTAGTTTATGAGGACTCTACTAGTTTATGAGGACTCTACTAGTTTATGAGGACTCTACTAGTTTGTGAGGACTCTACTAGTTTATGAGGACTCTACTAGTTTGAGGACTCTACTAGGTTATGAGGACTCTACTAGTTTATGAGGACTCTACTAGGTTATGAGGACTCTACTAGGTTATGAGGACTCTACTAGGTTATGAGGACTCTACTAGTTTGTGAGGACTCTACTAGGTTATGAGGACTCTACTAGGTTATGAGGACTCTACTAGGTTATGAGGACTCTACTAGTTTATCAGGACCACTAGGTTATGAGGACTCTACTAGTGTATCAGGACCACTAGGTTATGATGACTCTACTAGTTTGTGAGGACTCTACTAGGTTATGAGGACTCTACTAGTTTGTGAGGACTCTACTAGTTTATGAGGACTCTACTAGTTTATCAGGACTCTACTTGTTTGTGAGGACTCTACTAGTTTGTGAGGACTCTACTCGTTTGTGAGGACTCTACTAGGTTGTGAGGACTCTACTAGTTTTTGAGGACTCTACTAGTTTGTGAGGACTCTACTAGTTTGTGAGGACTCTACTAGTTTATGAGGACTCTACTAGGTTATGAGGACTCTACTAGGTTATGAGGACTCTACTAGGTTATGAGGACTCTACTAGTTTATGAGGACTCTACTAGGTTATGAGGACTCTACTGGGTTATGAGGACTCCACTAGGTTATGAGGACTCTATTAGGTTATGAGGACTCTACTAGTTTATCAGGACCACTAGGTTATGAGGACTCTACTAGTTTATGAGGACTCTACTAGTTTGTGAGGACTCTACTAGTTTATGAGGACTCTACTAGTTTATGAGGACTATACTAGGTTATCAGGACCACTAGGTTATGAGGACTCTACTAGTTTATGAGGACTCTACTAGTTTATGAGGACTCTACTAGTTTGTGAGGACTCTACTAGTTTATGAGGACTCTACTAGTTTGAGGACTCTACTAGGTTATGAGGACTCTACTAGTTTATGAGGACTCTACTAGTTTATGAGGACTCTACTAGTTTGTGAGGACTCTACTAGGTTATGAGGACTCTACTAGTTTATGAGGACTCTACTAGTTTGTGAGGACTCTACTAGTTTATGAGGACTCTACTAGTTTATGAGGACTCTACTAGGTTATGAGGACTCTACTAGGTTATGAGGACTCTACTAGTTTGTGAGGACTCTACTAGGTTATGAGGACTCTACTAGGTTATGAGGACTCTACTAGGTTATGAGGACTCTACTAGTTTATCAGGACCACTAGGTTATGAGGACTCTACTAGTGTATCAGGACCACTAGGTTATGATGACTCTACTAGTTTGTGAGGACTCTACTAGGTTATGAGGACTCTACTAGTTTATGAGGACTCTACTAGTTTGTGAGGACTCTACTAGGTTATGAGGACTCTACTAGGTTATGAGGACTCTACTAGGTTATGAGGACTCTACTAGTTTATGAGGACTCTACTAGGTTATGAGGACTCTACTGGGTTATGAGGACTCCACTAGGTTATGAGGACTCTACTAGGTTATGAGGACTCTACTAGTTTATCAGGACCACTAGGTTATGAGGACTCTACTAGTTTATGAGGACTCTACTAGTTTGTGAGGACTCTACTAGTTTATGAGGACTCTACTAGTTTATGAGGACTATACTAGGTTATCAGGACCACTAGGTTATGAGGACTCTACTAGTTTATGAGGACTCTACTAGTTTATGAGGACTCTACTAGTTTGTGAGGACTCTACTAGTTTATGAGGACTCTACTAGTTTGAGGACTCTACTAGGTTATGAGGACTCTACTAGTTTATGAGGTCTCTACTAGGTTATGAGGACTCTACTAGGTTATGAGGACTCTACTAGGTTATGAGGACTCTACTAGGTTATGAGGACTCTACTAGTTTATCAGGACCACTAGGTTATGAGGACTCTACTAGTGTATCAGGACCACTAGGTTATGATGACTCTACTAGTTTGTGAGGACTCTACTAGGTTATGAGGACTCTACTAGTTAATGAGGACTCTACTAGTTTATGAGGACTCTACTAGTTTATCAGGACTCTACTTGTTTGTGAGGACTCTACTAGTTTGTGAGGACTCTACTCGTTTGTGAGGACTCTACTAGGTTGTGAGGACTCTACTAGTTTTTGAGGACTCTACTAGTTTGTGAGGACTCTACTAGTTTGTGAGGACTCTACTAGTTTATGAGGACTCTACTAGGTTATGAGGACTCTACTAGGTTATGAGGACTCTACTAGGTTATGAGGACTCTACTAGTTTATGAGGACTCTACTAGGTTATGAGGACTCTACTGGGTTATGAGGACTCCACTAGTTTGTGAGGACTCTACTAGTTTATGAGGACTCTACTAGTTTATCAGGACTCTACTTGTTTGTGAGGACTCTACTAGTTTGTGAGGACTCTACTCGTTTGTGAGGACTCTACTAGGTTGTGAGGACTCTACTAGTTTTTGAGGACTCTACTAGTTTGTGAGGACTCTACTAGTTTGTGAGGACTCTACTAGTTTATGAGGACTCTACTAGGTTATGAGGACTCTACTAGGTTATGAGGACTCTACTAGGTTATGAGGACTCTACTAGTTTATGAGGACTCTACTAGGTTATGAGGACTCTACTGGGTTATGAGGACTCCACTAGGTTATGAGGACTCTACTAGTTTATGAGGACTATACTAGGTTATCAGGACCACTAGGTTATGAGGACTCTACTAGTTTATGAGGACTCTACTAGTTTATGAGGACTATACTAGGTTATCAGGACCACTAGGTTATGAGGACTCTACTAGTTTATGAGGACTCTACTAGTTTATGAGGACTCTACTAGTTTGTGAGGACTCTACTAGTTTATGAGGACTCTACTAGTTTGAGGACTCTACTAGGTTATGAGGACTCTACTAGTTTATGAGGACTCTACTAGTTTATGAGGACTCTACTAGTTTGTGAGGACTCTACTAGGTTATGAGGACTCTACTAGTTTATGAGGACTCTACTAGTTTGTGAGGACTCTACTAGTTTATGAGGACTCTACTAGTTTATGAGGACTCTACTAGGTTATGAGGACTCTACTAGGTTATGAGGACTCTACTAGTTTGTGAGGACTCTACTAGGTTATGAGGACTCTACTAGGTTATGAGGACTCTACTAGGTTATGAGGACTCTACTAGTTTATCAGGACCACTAGGTTATGAGGACTCTACTAGTGTATCAGGACCACTAGGTTATGATGACTCTACTAGTTTGTGAGGACTCTACTAGGTTATGAGGACTCTACTAGTTTATGAGGACTCTACTAGTTTGTGAGGACTCTACTAGGTTATGAGGACTCTACTAGGTTATGAGGACTCTACTAGGTTATGAGGACTCTACTAGTTTATGAGGACTCTACTAGGTTATGAGGACTCTACTGGGTTATGAGGACTCCACTAGGTTATGAGGACTCTACTAGGTTATGAGGACTCTACTAGTTTATCAGGACCACTAGGTTATGAGGACTCTACTAGTTTATGAGGACTCTACTAGTTTGTGAGGACTCTACTAGTTTATGAGGACTCTACTAGTTTATGAGGACTATACTAGGTTATCAGGACCACTAGGTTATGAGGACTCTACTAGTTTATGAGGACTCTACTAGTTTATGAGGACTCTACTAGTTTGTGAGGACTCTACTAGTTTATGAGGACTCTACTAGTTTGAGGACTCTACTAGGTTATGAGGACTCTACTAGTTTATGAGGTCTCTACTAGGTTATGAGGACTCTACTAGGTTATGAGGACTCTACTAGGTTATGAGGACTCTACTAGGTTATGAGGACTCTACTAGTTTATCAGGACCACTAGGTTATGAGGACTCTACTAGTGTATCAGGACCACTAGGTTATGATGACTCTACTAGTTTGTGAGGACTCTACTAGGTTATGAGGACTCTACTAGTTAATGAGGACTCTACTAGTTTATGAGGACTCTACTAGTTTATCAGGACTCTACTTGTTTGTGAGGACTCTACTAGTTTGTGAGGACTCTACTCGTTTGTGAGGACTCTACTAGGTTGTGAGGACTCTACTAGTTTTTGAGGACTCTACTAGTTTGTGAGGACTCTACTAGTTTGTGAGGACTCTACTAGTTTATGAGGACTCTACTAGGTTATGAGGACTCTACTAGGTTATGAGGACTCTACTAGTTTATGAGGACTCTACTAGGTTATGAGGACTCTACTGGGTTATGAGGACTCCACTAGTTTGTGAGGACTCTACTAGTTTATGAGGACTCTACTAGTTTATCAGGACTCTACTTGTTTGTGAGGACTCTACTAGTTTGTGAGGACTCTACTCGTTTGTGAGGACTCTACTAGGTTGTGAGGACTCTACTAGTTTTTGAGGACTCTACTAGTTTGTGAGGACTCTACTAGTTTGTGAGGACTCTACTAGTTTATGAGGACTCTACTAGGTTATGAGGACTCTACTAGGTTATGAGGACTCTACTAGGTTATGAGGACTCTACTAGTTTATGAGGACTCTACTAGGTTATGAGGACTCTACTGGGTTATGAGGACTCCACTAGGTTATGAGGACTCTACTAGTTTATGAGGACTATACTAGGTTATCAGGACCACTAGGTTATGAGGACTCTACTAGTTTATGAGGACTCTATTAGTTTATGAGGACTCTACTAGTTTGTGAGGACTCTACTAGTTTATGAGGACTCTACTAGTTTGAGGACTCTACTAGGTTATGAGGACTCTACTAGTTTATGAGGACTCTACTAGTTTATGAGGACTCTACTAGTTTGTGAGGACTCTACTAGGTTATGAGGACTCTACTAGTTTATGAGGACTCTACTAGTTTGTGAGGACTCTACTAGTTTATGAGGACTCTACTAGTTTATGAGGACTCTACTAGGTTATGAGGACTCTACTAGGTTATGAGGACTCTACTAGTTTGTGAGGACTCTACTAGGTTATGAGGACTCTACTAGGTTATGAGGACTCTACTAGGTTATGAGGACTCTACTAGTTTATCAGGACCACTAGGTTATGAGGACTCTACTAGTGTATCAGGACCACTAGGTTATGATGACTCTACTAGTTTGTGAGGACTCTACTAGGTTATGAGGACTCTACTAGTTTATGAGGACTCTACTAGTTTGTGAGGACTCTACTAGGTTATGAGGACTCTACTAGGTTATGAGGACTCTACTAGTTTGTGAGGACTCTACTAGTTTATGAGGACTCTACTAGTTTATGAGGACTATACTAGGTTATCAGGACCACTAGGTTATGAGGACTCTACTAGTTTATGAGGACTCTACTAGTTTATGAGGACTCTACTAGTTTGTGAGGACTCTACTAGTTTGAGGACTCTACTAGGTTATGAGGACTCTACTAGTTTATGAGGACTCTACTAGTTTATGAGGACTCTACTAGTTTGTGAGGACTCTACTAGGTTATGAGGACTCTACTAGTTTATGAGGACTCTACTAGTTTGTGAGGACTCTACTAGTTTATGAGGACTCTACTAGTTTATGAGGACTCTACTAGGTTATGAGGACTCTACTAGGTTATGAGGACTCTACTAGTTTGTGAGGACTCTACTAGGTTATGAGGACTCTACTAGGTTATGAGGACTCTACTAGGTTATGAGGACTCTACTAGTTTATCAGGACCACTAGGTTATGAGGACTCTACTAGTGTATCAGGACCACTAGGTTATGATGACTCTACTAGTTTGTGAGGACTCTACTAGGTTATGAGGACTCTACTAGTTTATGAGGACTCTACTAGTTTGTGAGGACTCTACTAGTTTATGAGGACTCCACTAGTTTGTGAGGACTCTACTAGTTTATGAGGACTCTACTAGGTTATGAGGACTCTACTAGTTTATGAGGACTCTACTAGTTTATGAGGACTCTACTAGTTTGTGAGGACTCTACTAGTTTATGAGGACTCTACTAGTTTGTGAGGACTCTACTAGTTTATGAGGACTCTACTAGTTTATGAGGACTATACTAGGTTATCAGGACCACTAGGTTATGAGGACTCTACTAGTTTATGAGGACTCTACTAGTTTATGAGGACTCTACTAGTTTGTGAGGACTCTACTAGTTTGAGGACTCTACTAGGTTATGAGGACTCTACTAGTTTATGAGGACTCTACTAGTTTATGAGGACTCTACTAGTTTGTGAGGACTCTACTAGGTTATGAGGACTCTACTAGTTTATGAGGACTCTACTAGTTTGTGAGGACTCTACTAGTTTATGAGGACTCTACTAGTTTATGAGGACTCTACTAGGTTATGAGGACTCTACTAGGTTATGAGGACTCTACTAGTTTGTGAGGACTCTACTAGGTTATGAGGACTCTACTAGGTTATGAGGACTCTACTAGGTTATGAGGACTCTACTAGTTTATCAGGACCACTAGGTTATGAGGACTCTACTAGTGTATCAGGACCACTAGGTTATGATGACTCTACTAGTTTGTGAGGACTCTACTAGGTTATGAGGACTCTACTAGTTTATGAGGACTCTACTAGTTTGTGAGGACTCTACTAGTTTATGAGGACTCCACTAGTTTGTGAGGACTCTACTAGTTTATGAGGACTCTACTAGGTTATGAGGACTCTACTAGTTTATGAGGACTCTACTAGTTTATGAGGACTCTACTAGTTTGTGAGGACTCTACTAGTTTATGAGGACTCTACTAGTTTGTGAGGACTCTACTAGTTTATGAGGACTCTACTAGTTTGTGAGGACTCTACTAGTTTATGAGGACTCTACTAGGTTATGAGGACTCTACTAGTTTATGAGGACTCTACTAGTTTATGAGGACTCCACTAGTTTGTGAGGACTCTACTAGTTTATGAGGACTCTACTAGGTTATGAGGACTCTACTAGGTTATGAGGACTCTACTAGTTTGTGAGGACTCTACTAGGTTATGAGGACTCTACTAGGTTATGAGGACTCTACTAGGTTATGAGGACTCTACTAGTTTATCAGGACCACTAGGTTATGAGGACTCTACTAGTGTATCAGGACCACTAGGTTATGATGACTCTACTAGTTTGTGAGGACTCTACTAGGTTATGAGGACTCTACTAGTTTATGAGGACTCTACTAGTTTGTGAGGACTCTACTAGTTTGTGAGGACTCTACTAGTTTATGAGGACTCTACTAGTTTATGAAGACTCTACTAGGTTATGAAGACTCTACTAGTTTATGAGGACTCTACTAGTTTATGAGGACTCCACTAGTTTGTGAGGACTCTACTAGTTTATGAGGACTCTACTAGTTTGTGAGGACTCTACTAGTTTGTGAGGACTCTACTAGTTTATGAGGACTCTACTAGTTTGTGAGGACTCTACTAGTTTGTGAGGACTCTACTAGTTTGTGAGGACCACTAGTTTGTGAGGACTCCACTAGTTTGTGAGGACTCCACTAGTTTGTGAGGACTCCACTAGTTTGTGAGGACTCCACTAGTTTGTGAGGACTCCACTAGTTCATGAGGACTCTACTAGTTTATGAGGACCACAAGGTTATGAGGACTCCACTAGGTTATGAGGACTCCACTAGGTTATGAGGACTCTACTAGTTTATCTGGACTCTACTAGTTTATGAGGACCACTAGTTTGTGAGGACTCCACTAGTTTGTGAGGACCACTAGTTTGTGAGGCTTCAACTAGGTTATAAGGACTTTGCTAGGTTATGAGGACTCTACTAGGTTATGAGGACTCCACTATGTTATGAGGACTCTCCTAGTTTATGAGGACTCCATTGAATGTGTGTATACTAAGCACACAATGGCAATCTCTAACATGAATCTATTGTTCAGTTCAGTGTATGTGTGTGTGCGCGTGTGTGTGTATGTGTGCTTGACAGCAGGCTGCTGAGGGGGAGGACGGGCTCATAGTAAAGTCTGGAACGGGAGTAAATGGAATGGTATCAAACACATGGAAACCATGGAAACCATGCATTTGATGCCTTTCCACTCATTCCACTCCATCCGTTTCCACGAGCCCGGGCCCTCTCCCGATTAAGGTGCTACCAGCCTCCTGTGGTGTGTGTGTGTGTGTCTCTGTGTGTGTGTGTGTGTGTGTGCGTGTAAAACCGCAGCTGCCTCATTGCGTCTCGTAACATCCAATTATTTACCAGCACACAAATCAAAACAACCTTGAAAAGTGTTCATTTCCAAAGCTCTTTGTCTGCTGAACGATGGGAGACGAAGTGCTTGACAAAGGTCTGGGACCAAGGACTCCATTCAGCTGCCACTGTGTCATGTTGTAACAGACCAAGGACTCCATTCAGCTGCCACTGTGTCATGTTGTAACAGACCAAGGACTCCATTCAGCTGCCACTGTGTCATGTTGTAACAGACCAAGGACTCCATTCAGCTGCCACTGTGTCATGTTGTAACAGACCAAGGACTCCATTCAGCTGCCACTGTGTCATGTTGTAACAGACCAAGGACT
>NC_088415.1:92282861-92327861 GCF_034236695.1 Oncorhynchus nerka
GTTGAGCAGTACACGACAGGAGATGACAGTGATGGTTAACTCTATGGATAAGAGCTATACGGAGCAGGGGACAAATTGCGACGAGGCCTTGTCCTTCATGGACACACACAGCCACACGCTCAACACAAGGAGTGAGTGTACCCTCACCATCAACGGGAGAAGTAAGTTGGGAAAATGACGTACCTTCAGACTTTGATTGCCCTTTTTCCCCTTTTTTGAAATCAATCGTATCGATAAAATATCTTATCTTAAATCCCATAAATCCACTTGAGTAATGGGAGCTTGTTGTGTCCAACATTTCTACCCTGTCTATCTATGGGTGTCACGGATCCCACCGGAACTTTCATTACGCACACCTGGCCCCTATTCCCAATGATTAGTACTTGTATAAGTGTGCCCTTGGTTTACCAGTGTCCTGTCCATTATTGTTACACTGTCCGTTGGTTCGTGTGAGTACCTGTGCTGTGTGTTTTGGGTTTTTCGTGCAAAATGTGGTTTGCGCAGATGATTACGAGGTCTCGTCCCGTGTGTTAATCAGGGACAGACGGTCAAAAGTTTAAGAACACCTACTCATTCCAGGGTTTCTCTTTTTTGTTTTTACTATTTTCTACATTGTAGACTAATTGTGAAGACATCAAAACTATGAAATAACACCTATGGAATCACATAGTAACCAAAAAGGTGTTAAACAAATCCAACTATATTTGAGATGATTCAAATAGCCACCCTTTGCCTTGATGACAGCTTTGCAAACTCTTGGCTAATGTATCCATGCGATCTTTATTAAAGTTGAATTTAATGTAACAGGCTTTTAAAATTCATTTTTGGTGCACAATTTCTACTTAAAATATCAAAGGCACCCATTTGGTGGAATGACTCTACTGTATACGTTACATGCTGCATGGCTATTGTTGAAAAACACTTCACCCTAATCCTTAAAACCTTTTACCAACTCAGTCTCTAACAGCTTTGTCTGGGGCTAGGCCTTGGAGCCTGACCATGACCCCATATAATCTGACCCAGGCCATCCCGATTAGACCCTTCTACCCCTCTCTGCCATTAGTCGTCTTCCACTGCTCGGTAGGAAATGACGCCCCTGAAACAGACACTTAAGCTTTGACCTCAACTGACTGTCTGTTAAAATGTGACTGTTTTGAAATTGACATACCTCTTGTCCCGGTTCCAAAATCCTGAGCCCCTTTACCTTGTATAACTGTCTATTGATGTCATATGGAGCTGTTTATGTGTTAGACAAGTTAACCTTTTCACTCAGTCCTCTGGTGGGTGACATGGTGTTTATCTTAAGGAAAATGCACTGAAACCAAAATACCTTTAGTTTTGGTGATCCTCTGACGCTCCGGCTCATAGTTGGGTGGATGGATGTCTTATTTTGTATTACAATGAATTGAATGTAATGTATTAATTACTGTATTAATTGCTGTATTAACTAATGTATTAACTACTGTATTAATTACTGTATTAATTACTGTATTAACTACTGTATTAACTACTGTATTAATTACTGTATTAACTACTGTATTAACTACTGTATTAACTACTGTATTAATTACTGTATTAATTGCTGTATTAACTACTGTATTAACTACTGTATTAACTACTGTATTAATTACTGTATTAACTACTGTATTAACTACTGTATTAATTACTGTATTAATTGCTGTATTAACTACTGTATTAACTACTGTATTAACTACTGCATTAACTACTGTATTAATTACTGTATTAACTACTGTATTAACTACTGTATTAATTACTGTATTAATCACTGTATTAACTACTGTATTAACTACTGCATTAACTTCTGTATTAATTACTGTATTAACTACTGTATTAACTACTGTATTAATTACTGTATTAACTACTGTATTAACTACTGTATTAACTACTGTATTAATTACTGTATTAACTACTGTATTAATTACTGTATTAACTACTGTATTAACTACTGTATTAAATACTGTGTTAATTACTGTATTAACTACTGTATTAACTACTGTATTAATTACTGTATTAATTACTGTATTAACTACTGTATTAACTACTGTATTAACTACTGTGTTAATTACTGTATTAACTACTGTATTAACTACTGTATTAATTACTGTATTAATTACTGTATTAACTACTGTATTAATTACTGTATTAATTACTGTATTAACTACTGTATTAATTACTGTATTAATTACTGTATTAACTGCTGTATTAACTACTGTATTAATTACTGTATTAACTACTGTATTAACTACTGTATTAATTACTGTATTAACTACTGTATTAATTACTGTATTAACTACTGTATTAACTACTGTATTAATTACTGTATTAACTACTGTATTAATTACTGTATTAACTACTGTATTAATTACTGTATTAACTACTGTATTAACTACTGTGTTAACTACTGTATTAATTACTGTATTAACTACTGTATTAACTACTGTATTAATTACTGTATTAACTACTGTATTAATTACTGTATTAACTACTGTATTAACTACTGTATTAACTACTGTGTTAATTACTGTATTAACTACTGTATTAACTACTGTATTAACTACTGTATTAATTACTGTATTAACTACTGTATTAACTACTGTATTAATTACTGTATTAACTACTGTATTAATTACTGTATTAACTACTGTATTAACTACTGTATTAAATACTGTGTTAATTACTGTATTAACTACTGTATTAATTACTGTATTAATTACTGTATTAACTACTGTATTAACTACTGTATTAACTACTGTGTTAATTACTGTATTAACTACTGTATTAACTACTGTATTAATTACTGTATTAATTACTGTATTACTTACTGTATTAATTACTGTATTAACTACTGTATTAACTACTGTATTAATTACTGTATTAATTGCTGTATTAACTGCTGTATTAACTACTGTATTAATTACTGTATTAACTAATGTATTAATTACTGTATTAACTACTGTATTAATTACTGTATTAACTACTGTATTAACTACTGTATTAATTACTGTATTAACTACTGTATTAATTACTGTATTAACTACTGTATTAACTACTGTATTAATTACTGTATTAACTACTGTATTAATTACTGTATTAACTACTGTATTAATTACTGTATTAACTACTGTATTAACTACTGTGTTAACTACTGTATTAATTACTGTATTAACTACTGTATTAACTACTGTATTAATTACTGTATTAACTACTGTATTAATTACTGTATTAACTACTGTATTAACTACTGTATTAATTACTGTATTAACTGCTGTATTAACTACTGTATTAATTACTGTATTAACTACTGTATTAACTACTGCATTAACTTCTGTATTAATTACTGTATTAACTACTGTATTAACTACTGTATTAACTACTGTATTAATTACTGTATTAATTGCTGTATTAACTACTGTATTAACTACTGTATTAACTACTGCATTAACTACTGTATTAATTACTGTATTAACTACTGTATTAACTACTGTATTAATTACTGTATTAATCACTGTATTAACTACTGTATTAACTACTGCATTAACTTCTGTATTAATTACTGTATTAACTACTGTATTAACTACTGTATTAATTACTGTATTAACTACTGTATTAACTACTGTATTAACTACTGTATTAATTACTGTATTAACTACTGTATTAATTACTGTATTAACTACTGTATTAACTACTGTATTAATTACTGTATTAACTACTGTATTAATTACTGTATTAACTACTGTATTAACTACTGTATTAAATACTGTGTTAATTACTGTATTAACTACTGTATTAATTACTGTATTAACTACTGTATTAATTACTGTATTAACTACTGTATTAATTACTGTATTAACTACTGTATTAACTACTGTATTAATTACTGTATTAACTACTGTATTAATTACTGTATTAACTACTGTATTAACTACTGTATTAATTACTGTATTAACTACTGTATTAATTACTGTATTAACTACTGTATTAATTACTGTATTAACTACTGTATTAACTACTGTGTTAACTACTGTATTAATTACTGTATTAACTACTGTATTAACTACTGTATTAATTACTGTATTAACTACTGTATTAATTACTGTATTAACTACTGTATTAACTACTGTATTAACTACTGTATTAATTACTGTATTAACTACTGTATTAACTACTGTATTAATTACTGTATTAACTACTGTATTAATTACTGTATTAACTACTGTATTAACTACTGTATTAATTACTGTATTAACTACTGTATTAATTACTGTATTAACTACTGTATTAATTACTGTATTAACTACTGTATTAACTACTGTGTTAACTACTGTATTAATTACTGTATTAACTACTGTATTAACTACTGTATTAATTACTGTATTAACTACTGTATTAATTACTGTATTAACTACTGTATTAACTACTGTATTAACTACTGTGTTAATTACTGTATTAACTACTGTATTAACTACTGTATTAACTACTGTATTAATTACTGTATTAACTACTGTATTAATTACTGTATTAACTACTGTATTAATTACTGTATTAACTACTGTATTAACTACTGTATTAACTACTGTATTAACTGCTGTATTAACTACTGTATTAACTACTGTATTAACTACTGTATTAATTACTGTATTAACTACTGTATTAATTACTGTATTAACTACTGTATTAACTACTGTATTAAATACTGTGTTAATTACTGTATTAACTACTGTATTAACTACTGTATTAATTACTGTATTAATTACTGTATTAACTACTGTATTAACTACTGTATTAACTACTGTGTTAATTACTGTATTAACTACTGTATTAACTACTGTATTAATTACTGTATTAATTACTGTATTACTTACTGTATTAATTACTGTATTAACTACTGTATTAACTACTGTATTAATTACTGTATTAATTGCTGTATTAACTGCTGTATTAACTACTGTATTAATTACTGTATTAATTACTGTATTAACTACTGTATTAACTACTGTATTAACTACTGTATTACATTTACATTTAAGTCATTTAGCAGACGCTCTTATCCAGAGCGACTTACAAATTGGTGCATTCACCTTATGACCTCCAGTGGAACAGTAGTGCATCTAAATCTTTTCAGGGGGAGGGGGGGTGAGAGGGATTACTTTATCCTATCCTAGGTATTCCTTAAAGAGGTGGGGTTTCAGGTGTCTCCGGAAGGTGGTGATTGACTCCGCTGTCCTGGCGTCGTGAGGGAGTTTGTTCCACCATTGGGGGGCCAGAGCAGCGAACAGTTTTGACTGGGCTGAGCGGGAACTGTACTTCCTCAGTGGTAGGGAGGCGAGCAGGCCAGAGGTGGATGAACGCAGTGCCCTTGTTTGGGTGTAGGGCCTGATCAGAGCCTGGAGGTACTGAGGTGCCGTTCCCCTCACAGCTCCGTAGGCAAGCACCATGGTCTTGTAGCGGATGCGAGCTTCAACTGGAAGCCAGTGGAGGGAGCGGAGGAGCGGGGTGACGTGAGAGAACTTGGGAAGGTTGAACACCAGACGGGCTGCGGCGTTCTGGATGAGTTGTAGGGGTTTAATGGCACAGGCAGGGAGCCCAGCCAACAGCGAGTTGCAGTAATCCAGACGGGAGATGACAAGTGCCTGGATTAGGACCTGCGCCGCTTCCTGTGTGAGGCAGGGTCGTACTCTGCGGATGTTGTAGAGCATGAACCTACAGGAACGGGCCACCGCCTTGATGTTAGTTGAGAACGACAGGGTGTTGTCCAGGATCACGCCAAGGTTCTTAGCGCTCTGGGAGGAGGACACAATGGAGTTGTCAACCGTGATGGCGAGATCATGGAACGGGCAGTCCTTCCCCGGGAGGAAGAGCAGTTCCGTCTTGCCGAGGTTCAGCTTGAGGTGGTGATCCGTCATCCACACGGATATGTCTGCCAGACATGCAGAGATGCGATTCGCCACCTGGTCATCAGAAGGGGGAAAGGGGAAGATTAATTGTGTGTCGTCTGCATAGCAATGATAGGAGAGACCATGTGAGGTTATGACAGAGCCAAGTGACTTGGTGTATAGCGAGAATAGGAGAGGGCCTAGAACAGAGCCCTGGGGGACACCAGTGGTGAGAGCACGTGGTGTGGAGACGGATTCTCGCCACGCCACCTGGTAGGAGCGACCTGTCAGGTAGGACGCAATCCAGGCGTGGGCCGCACCGGAGATGCCCAACTCGGAGAGGGTGGAGAGGAGGATCTGATGGTTCACAGTATCGAAGGCAGCCGATAGGTCTAGAAGGATGAGAGCAGAGGAGAGAGAGTTAGCTTTAGCAGTGCGGAGCGCCTCCGTGATACAGAGAAGAGCAGTCTCAGTTGAATGACTAGTCTTGAAACCTGACTGATTTGGATCAAGAAGGTCATTCTGAGAGAGATAGCGGGAGAGCTGGCCAAGGACGGCACGTTCAAGAGTTTTGGAGAGAAAAGAAAGAAGGGATACTGGTCTGTAGTTGTTGACATCGGAGGGATCGAGTGTAGGTTTTTTCAGAAGGGGTGCAACTCTCGCTCTCTTGAAGACGGAAGGGACGTAGCCAGCGGTCAGGGATGAGTTGATGAGCGAGGTGAGGTAGGGGAGGAGGTCTCCGGAAATGGTCTGGAGAAGAGAGGAGGGGATAGGGTCAAGCGGGCAGGTTGTAGGGCGGCCGGCCGTCACAAGACGCGAGATTTCATCTGGAGAGAGAGGGAGAAAGAGGTCAGAGCACAGGGTAGGGCAGTGTGAGCAGAACCAGCGGTGTCGTTTGACTTAGCAAACGAGGATCGGATGTCGTCGACCTTCTTTTCAAAATGGTTGACGAAGTCATCTGCAGAGAGGGAGGAGGGGGGAGGGGGAGGAGGATTCAGGAGGGAGGAGAAGGTTGCAAAGAGCTTCCTAGGGTTAGAGGCAGATGCTTGGAATTTAGAGTGGTAGAAAGTGGCTTTAGCAGCAGAGAGAGAAGAGGAAAATGTAGAGAGGAGGGAGTGAAAGGATGTCAGGTCCGCAGGGAGGCGAGTTTTCCTCCATTTCCGCTCGGCTGCCCGGAGCCCTGTTCTGTGAGCTCGCAATGAGTCGTCGAGCCACGGAGCGGGAGGGGAGGACCGAGCCGGCCTGGAGGATAGGGGACATAGAGAGTCAAAGGATGCAGAAAGGGAGGAGAGGAGGGTTGAGGAGGCAGAATCAGGAGATAGGTTGGAGAAGGTTTGAGCAGAGGGAAGAGATGATAGGATGGAAGAGGAGAGAGTAGCGGGGGAGAGAGAGCGAAGGTTGGGACGGCGCGATACCATCCGAGTAGGGGCAGTGTGGGAAGTGTTGGATGAGAGCGAGAGGGAAAAGGATACAAGGTAGTGGTCGGAGACTTGGAGGGGAGTTGCAACGAGGTTAGTGGAAGAACAGCATCTAGTAAAGATGAGGTCGAGCGTATTTCCTGCCTTGTGAGTAGGGGGGGAAGGTGAGGGGGTGAGGTCAAAAGAGGAGAGGAGTGGAAAGAAGGAGGCAGAGAGGAATGAGTCAAAGGTAGGCGTGGGGAGGTTAAAGTCGCCCAGAACTGTGAGAGGTGAGCCGTCCTCAGGAAAGGAGCTTATCAAGGCATCAAGCTCATTGATGAACTCTCCGAGGGAACCTGGAGGGCGATAAATGATAAGGATGTTAAGCTTGAAAGGGCTGGTAACTGTGACAGCATGGAATTCAAAGGAGGCGATAGACAGATGGGTAAGGGGAGAAAGAGAGAATGACCACTTGGGAGAGATGAGGATCCCGGTGCCACCACCCCGCTGACCAGAAGCTCTCGGGGTGTGCGAGAACACGTGGGCAGACGAAGAGAGAGCAGTAGGAGTAGCAGTGTTGTCTGTGGTGATCCATGTTTCCGTCAGTGCCAAGAAGTCGAGGGACTGGAGGGAGACATAGGCGGAGATGAACTCTGCCTTGTTGGCCGCAGATCGGCAGTTCCAGAGGCTACCGGAGACCTGGAACTCCACGTGGGTCGTGCGCGCTGGGACCACCAGATTAGGGTGGCCGCGGCCACGCGGTGTGGAGCGTTTGTATGGTCTGTGCAGAGAGGAGAGAACAGGGATAGACAGACACATAGTTGACAGGCTACACAAGAGGCTACGCTAATGCAAAGGAGATTGGAATGACAAGTGGACTACACGTCACGAGTGTTCAGAGAGTTAAGCTTACGTAGCAAGAATCTTATTGACTAAAATGATTAAAATGATACAGTACTGCTGAAGTAGGCTAGCTGGCAGAGGCTGCGTTGTTGACTAAGTAGGCTAGTTGGCATTGGCTGCGTTGTTGACACTACACTAATCAAGTCGTTCCGTTGAGTGTAATAGTTTCTACTGTGCTGCTATTCGGGGCTAGCTGGCTAGCTAGCAGTGTTGATTACGTTACGTTGCGTTAAAAGAACGACAATAGCTGGCTAACTAACCTAGGAAGTCGCTCTAGACTACACAATTATCTTTGATACAAAGACGGCTGTGTAGCTAGCTATGTAGCTAGCTACGATCAAACAAATCAAGCCGTTGTACTGTAATGAAATGAAATGAAAAATGTGATACTACCTGTGGAGCGAAGCGAAATGCGACCGGATTGTTGAGTGCAGAAGTTCTGTTCGGTAGACGTTGGCTAGCTGTTGGCTAGCTAGCAGAGTCTCCTATGTTAAGGACGACATAAAACTACACACTCTAAACTACACAATTATCTTGGGTACGAAGACAGCAAAGACAACTATGTAGCTAGCTAACACTACACTAATCAAGTCGTTCAGTTGAGTGTAATAGTTGTGCTGCTAATCGGTAGACGGTGGACTAGCTAACGGTGGACGTTAGCTAGCTGGCTAGCTGCAAGGCAGTGTAGACTGCGTTAGGACGACGAAATACGATAATTACGCAATTATCTATGAAACAAAGACGGCTGTGTAGCTAGCTAAGAAGAAATTGATAAGATTAGACAAATCAAACCGTTGTACTATAATGAAATGTAATGAAATGTAATACTACCTGCGGACCGAGTGCAGATGCGACCGCTCGCTCCAACCCGGAACCCGGAAGTGCTGGTATTAACTACTGTATTAATTACTGTATTAACTACTGTATTAATTACTGTATTAACTACTGTATTAACTACTGTATTAATTACTGTATTAACTACTGTATTAATTACTGTATTAACTACTGTATTAACTACTGTATTAATTACTGTATTAACTACTGTATTAATTACTGTATTAACTACTGTATTAATTACTGTATTAACTACTGTATTAACTACTGTGTTAACTACTGTATTAATTACTGTATTAACTACTGTATTAACTACTGTATTAATTACTGTATTAACTACTGTATTAATTACTGTATTAACTACTGTATTAACTACTGTATTAACTACTGTGTTAATTACTGTATTAACTACTGTATTAACTACTGTATTAACTACTGTATTAATTACTGTATTAACTACTGTATTAATTACTGTATTAACTACTGTATTAATTACTGTATTAACTACTGTATTAACTACTGTATTAACTACTGTATTAACTGCTGTATTAACTACTGTATTAACTACTGTATTAATTACTGTATTAACTACTGTATTAATTACTGTATTAACTACTGTATTAACTACTGTGTTAACTACTGTGTTAATTACTGTATTAACTACTGTATTAACTACTGTATTAACTACTGTATTAATTACTGTATTAACTACTGTATTAATTACTGTATTAACTACTGTATTAACTACTGTATTAATTACTGTATTAACTGCTGTATTAACTACTGTATTAATTACTGTATTAATTACTGTATTAACTACTGTATTAATTACTGTATTAATTAGTCATTTACCATTCTCTTCCTCGGACTGAAAATGTTGTTTTGCAGAGTTCATCGATCTCATTTTCAAGTCCTTGTTTAAAAAAAATATATATATATTTTAGACATTTCGTTTTTCAAATAACCGATAGTCAGTGGTTGTAATCTGAATAAAAGGAAAAAGTCTAGAAACATTGTTTCATTATAGAAACATTGTAGAAACAAAAGTCTATTGTCCTGCTATTAGCCCGTCCTAGAAACATTGTTTGTAGAAATCACAGCCTGCTACGCTTGTGAAAACGGAGTTAATAATAATGATAATAATTCTTCCTTCTAGTTGTTAAAGGTTCCAAATGATAAAGTTTATTTTTTTTAAACAATTAGTATATTTGAGTTTAACCACAATATTTTGTTGTATTATTCGTTCTGTCTTTTCTGGTGGATTAAACTGAAATTTCAACCAACTTTCTATGAGTTGTTTAAAAAATAACGATATTTTGGAGATGATTTCATTTTTCAATAACCGAAAGTGAGCTAGGAAAAAGGCCGTTCTTGGACATGAGACAATGTTACTAATTTGTAAATAAAGCCAATTTGTTATTTAGAATGAATTATTTCTGTTTTTAGAGGTAGAGAAACCAGAAGCCCACCGTCGCCTCGTGGGTCTCCCGGTCGCTACCGGCACGGGTATCGAACCAGCATCTGTAGCAATGCAGTTTGCACTGCGATGCAGTGTCTTAGACCACTGCGCCACTCCAGAGGCCCCAGCCGCAAAGTTTTTCATGCTGATCAGTTGCCTTGCGCAAAGTATCTATTGACCTGCTAATACCCCACAATGGTGCTGTACAACGTGACGGGTCGAGAGTCGGCTAGAGTACTACAGTAAGAGTAAAATGATCCAAACATTTCCACACCCTAATTACAGTCTAACCAATACCCAAACAGAGATTCAGTGAAAATACAAATCTCATTGAATAATCAAGACCAGTCCCCAGCGCTTTCTTGACCTCTGAATGCTCTCTTTTCCCCATTCCACTTGCCTCTTCCATTAATTTTAATAGAGTATTTTCCAGCATAATCAGTGCTCTAACTCCCCCTTGTGGTGGTCTGTAGCATTGACGCTGTGACGCAGGGTACCGTACTAAACCACAAATTAGCTCTAAACCCCACAGCATAATCTCAAAACCGTTAGTTGAGCAAACACTGTATACAACATGGTGTTGGTACTAGATGACATGGTGTTGGTACTAGATGGTGTTGGTCCTAGATGGTGTTGGTCCTAGATGGTGTTGATCCTAGATGACATGGTGTTGGTCCTAGATGGTGTTGGTCCTAGATGGTGTTGGTCCTAGATTACATGGTGTTGGGTCTAGATGGTGTTGGTCCTAGATGGTGTTGGTCATAGATGGTGTTGGTCATAGATGGTGTTGGTCCTAGATGGTGTTGATCCTAGATGACATGGTGTTGGTACTAGATGACATGGTGTTGGTCCTAGATGACATGGTGTTGGTCCTAGATGGTGTTGGTCCTAGATGATGTTGGTCCTAGATGGTGTTGGTCCTAGACGGTGTTGGTCCTAGATGGTGTTGGTCCTAGATGGTGTTGGTCCTAGATAGTGTTGGTCCTAGATGGTGTTGGTCCTAGATGGTGTTGGTCCTAGATTGTGTTGGTCCTAGATGGTGTTGATCCTAGATGGTGTTGGTCCTAGATGGTGTTGATCCTAGATGACATGGTGTTGGTACTAGATGACATGGTGTTGGTACTAGATGACATGGTGTTGGTACTAGATGACATGGTGTTGGTACTAGATGACATGGTGTTGGTACTTGATGACATGGTGTTGGTACTAGATGACATGGTGTTGGTCCTAGATGGTGTTGGTCCTAGATGGTGTTGGTCCTAGATGGTGTTGGTCCTAGATGGTGTTGATCCTAGATGACATGGTGTTGGTACTAGATGACATGGTGTTGGTCCTAGATGGTGTTGGTCCTAGATGGTATTGGTCCTAGATGGTCTTGATCCTAGATGACATGGTGTTGGTACTAGATGACATGGTGTTGGTCCTAGATGGTGTTGGTCCTAGATGGTGTTGATCCTAGATGACATGGTGTTGGTACTAGATGACATGGTGTTGGTCCTAGATGGTGTTGGTCCTAGATGGTATTGGTCCTAGATGGTGTTGGTCCTAGATGGTGTTGATCCTAGATGACATGGTGTTGGTACTGAATGACATGGTGTTGGTCCTAGATGGTGTTGATCCTAGATGGTGTTGATCCTAGATGACATGGTGTTGGTTCTAGATTGTGTTGGTCCTAGATGACATGGTGTTGGTCCTAGATGGTGTTGGTCATAGATGGTGTTGGTCCTAGATGGTGTTGATCCTAGATTACATGGTGTTGGTCCTAGATGGTGGTCCTAGATGGTGTTGATCCTAGATGACATGGTGTTGGTCCTAGAGGGTGTTGGTCCTAGATGGTGTTGGTCCTCGATGGTGTTGGTCCTAGATGGTGTTAGTCCTAGATGGTGTTGGTCCTCGATGGTGTTAGTCCTAGATGGTGTTGGTCCTAGATGGTGTTAGTCCTAGATGGTGTTGGTCCTAGATGACATGGTGTTGGTCCTAGATGACATGGTGTTGGTCCTAGATGGTGTTGGTCCTAGATGACATGGTGTTGGTCTTATATGGTGTTGGTCCTAGATGACATGGTGTAGATCCTAGATGGTGTCGGTCCTAGATGGTGTTGGTCCTAGATGGTGTTGTCCTAGATGGTGTTGGTCCTAGATGGTGTTGGTCCTAGATGGTGTTGGTCCTAGATGGTGTTGGTCCTAGATGGTGTTGGTCCAAGATGGTGTTGGTCCTAGATGGTGTTGGTCCTAGATGGTGTTGGTCCTAGATGGTGTTGGTCCCAGATGACATGGTGTTGGTACTAGATGGTGTTGGTCATAGATGACATGGTGTTGGTCCTAGATGGTGTTGGTCCTATATGGTGTTGGTCCTAGATGACATGGTGTTGGTCCTAGATGGTGTTGGTCCTAGATGGTGTTGGTCCCAGATGACATGGTGTTGGTCCTAGATGGTGTTGGTCCTAGATGGTGTTGGTCCTAGATGGTGTTGGTCCCAGATGACATGGTGTTGGTCCTAGATGGTGTTGTCCTAGATGGTGTTGGTCCTAGATGGTGTTGGTCCTAGATGGTGTTGTCCTAGATGGTGTTGGTCCTAGATGGTGTTGGTCCTAGATGGTGTTGGTCCTAGATGGTGTTGGTCCTAGATGGTGTTGTCCTAGATGGTGTTGGTCCTAGATGGTGTTGGTCCTAGATGGTGTTGGTCCTAGATGGTGTTGGTACTAGATGGTGTTGGTCCTAGATGGTGTTGTCCTAGATGGTGTTGGTCCTAGATGGTGTTGGTCCTAGATGGTGTTGGTCCTAGATGGTGTTGGTCCTAGATGGTGTTGGTCCTAGATGGTGTTGGTACTAGATGGTGTTGGTCCTAGATGGTGTTGTCCTAGATGGTGTTGGTCCTAGATGGTGTTGGTCCTAGATGGTGTTGTCCTAGATGGTGTTGGTCCTAGATGGTGTTGGTCCTAGATGGTGTTGGTCCTAGATGGTGTTGGTCCAAGATGGTGTTGGTCCTAGATGGTGTTGGTCCCAGATGACATGGTGTTGGTCCTAGATGGTGTTGGTCCTAGATGGTGTTGGTCCTAGATGGTGTTGGTCCTAGATGACATGGTGTTGGTCCTAGATGGTGTTGGTCATAGATGACATGGTGTTGGTCCTAGATGGTGTTGGTCCTAGATGGTGTTGGTCCCAGATGACATGGTCAAGAGACATGCCCAAAACTCTAACTGTATTGTTGTGTGGCTCTTTGACTTCCCCTTCCTAGTGTTCAGCACTGACAAACGAAATATATTACATGTGTCACTATACATTACTATGTACTGTGTTATGAATCTGCTTATCTGATGATGTGTGTTATTTCTGTTCTGGTCCCATGATATGTTCTGGTCCTATGATATGTTCTGGTCCTATGATATGTTCTGGTCCCGTGATATGTTCTGGTCCCGTGATATGTTCTGGTCCTATGATATGTTCTGGTCCTATGGTATGTTCTGGTCCTATGATATGTTCTGGTCCTATGATATGTTCTGGTCCTATGATATGTTCTGGTCCTATGATATGTTCTGGTCCTATGGTATGTTCTGGTCCCGTGATATGTTCTGGTCCCGTGATATGTTCTGGTCCTATGATATGTTCTGGTCCTATGATATGTTCTGGTCCTATGATATGTTCTGGTCCTATGATATGTTCTGGTCCCGTGATATGTTCTGGTCCCGTGATATGTTCTGGTCCTATGGTATGTTCTGGTCCCGTGATATGTTCTGGTCCCGTGATATGTTCTGGTCCTATGATATGTTCTGGTCCTATGATATGTTCTGGTCCTATGATATGTTCTGGTCCTATGATATATTCTGGTCCTATGATATGTTCTGGTCCCGTGATATGTTCTGGTCCTATGGTATGTTCTGGTCCTATGGTATGTTCTGGTCCTATGATATGTTCTGGTACTATGATATGTTCTGGTCCTATGGTATGTTCTGGTCCTATGATATGTTCTGGTACTATGATATGTTCTGGTCCTATGATATGTTCTGGTCCTATGATATGTTCTGGTCTGGTCCTATGGTATGTTCTGGTCCTATGGTATGTTCTGGTCCTATGATATGTTCTGGTCCTATGGTATGTTCTGGTCCTATGGTATGTTCTGGTCCTATGATATGTTCTGGTCCTATGGTATGTTCTGGTCCTATGATATGTTCTGGTCCCGTGATATGTTCTGGTCCTATGATATGTTCTGGTCCCGTGGTATGTTCTGGTCCCGTGATATGTTCTGGTCCTATGATATGTTCTGGTCCTATGATATGTTCTGGTCCTATGATATGTTCTGGTCCTATGATATGTTCTGGTCCCGTGATATGTTCTGGTCCTATGATATGTTCTGGTCCCGTGATATGTTCTGGTCCCGTGATATGTTCTGGTCCTATGGTATGTTCTGGTCCCGTGATATGTTCTGGTCCCGTGATATGTTCTGGTCCTATGGTATGTTCTGGTCCCGTGATATGTTCTGGTCCCGTGATATGTTCTGGTCCTATGATATGTTCTGGTCCTATGATATGTTCTGGTCCTATGATATGTTGTGGTCCTATGATATGTTCTGGTCCTATGATATATTCTGGTCCTATGATATGTTCTGGTCCCGTGATATGTTCTGGTCCTATGGTATGTTCTGGTCCTATGATATGTTCTGGTACTATGATATGTTCTGGTCCTATGGTATGTTCTGGTCCTATGATATGTTCTGGTCCTATGATATGTTCTGGTCCTATGATATGTTCTGGTCCTATGATATGTTCTGGTCCCGTGATATGTTCTGGTCCTATGATATGTTCTGGTCCCGTGATATGTTCTGGTCCCGTGATATGTTCTGGTCCTATGATATGTTCTGGTCCTATGATATGTTCTGGTCCCGTGATATGTTCTGGTCCTATGATATGTTCTGGTCCCGTGATATGTTCTGGTCCTATGATATGTTCTGGTCCTATGATATGTTCTGGTCCCGTGATATGTTCTGGTCCTATGATATGTTCTGGTCCTATGATATGTTCTGGTACTATGGTATGTTCTGGTCCCGTGATATGTTCTGGTCCTATGATATGTTCTGGTCCCGTGATATGTTCTGGTCCTATGATATGTTCTGGTCCTATGATATGTTCTGGTCCTATGATATGTTCTGGTCCCGTGATATGTTCTGGTCCTATGATATGTTCTGGTCCCGTGATATGTTCTGGTCCTATGATATGTTCTGGTCCTATGATATGTTCTGGTCCTATGATATGTTCTGGTCCTATGATATGTTCTGGTACTATGGTATGTTCTGGTCCTATGGTATGTTCTGGTCCTATGATGTGTTCTGGTCCTATGATATGTTCTGGTACTATGATATGTTCTGGTCCTATGATATGTTCTGGTCCTATGATATGTTCTGGTACTATGATATGTTCTGGTCCTATGATATGTTCTGGTCCTATTGTATGTTCTGGTCCTATGATATATTCTGGTCCTATGATATGTTCTGGTCCTATGATATGTTCTGGTCTGGTACTATGGTATGTTCTGGTCCTATGATATGTTCTGGTCCCATGATATGTTCTGGTCCTATGATATGTTCTGGTCTGGTACTATGGTATGTTCTGGTCCTATGGTATGTTCTGGTCCTATGATATGTTCTGGTACTATGGTATGTTCTGGTCCTATAATTCTGTTCAGACTGTATATTGATAGTTTTCTTTCTGTCTCCAGCTGCGTCGTCCCCTTCCTCCTTCACCCTGAATAAGTCTAATACTCTCAGCACAACGCTTCTCAAGTCCTACTACCCAGGTATACACACCTTTTCTCCACCTCTGGTCCGCACCATTCTGCCATACTATGGTCACTGTAGATAGCGGAGAGTACAAGTCAATGGTTGGTGAAATGATAGCTAACTTAAGTTTAGCTTTAGTCCCATGTGTGTTTGTTGCATCAATAATGTGTTTTTGATTGATTGAAATGAATCGGAAGTCTATGCATTAATTATAACAAACATCATCTGTGTGTGAATATACTATATTTCTAGCCTGCTGTTCAACGTGTGTTTGGTCTTCTATCTCTCTGTGTTTAGCAGTTCTTCTGTCTCCTGCTATAAGACTGTATTGTTTTCTAGCCTGCTGTTCAACGTGTGTTTGGTCTTCTATCTCTCTGTGTTTAGCAGTTCTTCTGTCTCCTGCTATAAGACTGTATTGTTTTCTAGCCTGCTGTTCAACGTGTGTTTGGTCTTCTATCTCTCTGTGTATAGCAGTTCTTCTGTCTCCTGCTATAAGACTGTATTGTTTTCTAGCCTGCTGTTCAACGTGTGTTTGGTCTTCTATCTCTCTGTGTTTAGCAGTTCTTCTGTCTCCTGCTATAAGACTATTGTTTTCTAGCCTGCTGTTCAACGTGTGTTTGGTCTTCTATCTCTCTGTGTATAGCAGTTCTTCTGTCTCCTGCTATAAGACTGTATTGTTTTGTCTTTCTCTTCCTCCTCCTCTTCTTACTCCTTCTCCTCTTCCTCCTCTTCTTCCTCCTCCTCTTCCTCTCCTCGTCTTCTATCTCATCCTCTTCCTCCGCCTCTTCTTCCTCCTCCTCTTCTTCCCCCTCCTCCTCCTCTTCCTCCTCCTCTTCCTCTTCTTCCACTTCTTCCTCTTCTCCCTTTTCTTCCTCCTCCTCTTCCTCTCTTCCTCTTCCCCCTCGTCCTCTTCTTCCTCCTCCTCCTCCTCCTCTTCTTCTTCCTCTTCCTCCTCTTCCACTGCCTCTTCCTTCTCCTCCTCTTCTTCCTCTTCCTCCTCCTCCTCCTCTTCCTCCTGCTCATCCTCCTCTTCCTCTCATCCTCTTCCTCCTCTTTGTCCTCCTCCTCTTCTTCCTCCTCCTCTTCTTCCTCCTCCTCTTCTTCCTCCTCTTCCTCCTCCTCCTCTTCCTCCTCCTCCTCTTCCTCCTGCTCATCCTCCTCTTCCTCTCATCCTCTTCCTCCTCTTTCTCCTCTTCCTCCTCATCCTCTTCTTCCTCCTGCTCATCCTCCTCTTCCTCCTCATCCTCTTCTTCCTCCTGCTCATCCTCCTCTTCTTCCTCCTCCTCTTCCTCCTGCTCTTCCTCCTCCTCCTCCTCCCCCTCTTCCTCTTTCTCCTCTTCCTCCTCCTCCTCTTCCTCCTACTCATCCTCCTCTTCCTCTCATCCTCTTCCTCTTCCTCCTCTTTGTCCTCCTCCCCTTCTTCCTTCTCCTCTTCTTCCTCATCTTCCTCCTCCTCTTCCTCCTCCTCCTCCTCTTCCTCCTGCTCATCCTCTTCCTCTTCCTCTTCTTCCTCCTCCTCTTCTTCCTCCTCTTCCTCCTCCTCCTCTTCCTCCTCTTCCTCCTGCTCATCCTCCTCTTCCTCTCATCCTCTTCATCCTCTTCTTCCTCCTGCTCATCCTCCTCTTCCTCCTCATCCTCTTCTTCCTCCTGCTCATCCTCCTCTTCTTCCTCCTCCTCTTCCTCCTGCTCTTCCTCCTCCTCCTCCTCCCCCTCTTCCTCTTTCTCCTCTTCTTCCTCCTCCTCTTCCTCCTGCTCTTCCTCCTCCTCCTCCTCCCCCTCTTCCTCTTTCTCCTCTTCCTCCTCCTCCTCTTCCTCCTACTCATCCTCCTCTTCCTCTCATCCTCTTCCTCTTCCTCCTCTTTGTCCTCCTCCCCTTCTTCCTCCTCCTCTTCTTCCTCATCTTCCTCCTCCTCTTCCTCCTCCTCCTCCTCTTCCTCCTGCTCATCCTCTTCCTCTTCTTCCTCCTCCTCTTCTTCCTCCTCTTCCTCCTCCTCCTCTTCCTCCTCTTCCTCCTGCTCATCCTCCTCTTCCTCTCATCCTCTTCCTCCTCTTTCTCCTCTTCCTCCTCATCCTCTTCTTCCTCCTGCTCATCCTCCTCTTCCTCCTCATCCTCTTCTTCCTCCTGCTCATCCTCCTCTTCTTCCTCCTCCTCTTCCTCCTCCTCCTCCTCTTCCTCCTGCTCATCCTCTTCCTCTTACTCTTCTTCCTCCTCCTCTTCTTCCTCCTCCTCTTCCTCCTCCTCTTCCTCCTGCTCATCCTCCTCTTCCTCTCATCCTCTTCCTCTTCCTCCTCTTTCTCCTCTTCCTCCTCATCCTCTTCTTCCTCCTGCTCATCCTCCTCTTCCTCCTCATCCTCTTCTTCCTCCTGCTCATCCTCCTCTTCTTCCTCCTCCTCTTCCTCCTCCTCTTCCTCCTGCTCTTCCTCCTCCTCCTCCTCCTCTTCCTCCTCCTCCTCTTCCTCCTCCTCTATCTACAATCACATTCACTTTGCTCTGGTGTTTTGCTCTCCTCTTTTCTTGCATGCTTTTATTTACTGCTATTTTCTCTCCTCTTCCTCCAACTTCCGCACTTGTTTGGGGGTTATGAACAGATCCCTTCGTGCCAACCGCTATCTTAGGTGAGACACGTCTTCTTTTACCACTATATCCATTTCTGCTGAGAGTGTATTATAGGATTCACTGTTTAACTTGCTTTGTCGTGAAGACTTTGACACAGAAAACCTATTGCTATATACATGCAGTAAAGTATCGGGAGGGAACAGCTCTGTTACTGATGATGGCTTCCTCACCTCCATACCTGCCTGCTGCTTCCTCCTCGTCCTCCTCCTAATCCTCCTCCTCCTCTTCCTCCTCCTCCTCTTCTTCCTCCTCTTCTTCCTCTTCCTCCTCCTCCTCTTCCTCCTCCTCCTCCTAATCCTCCTCCTCCTCTTCCTCCTCCTCTTCTTCCTCCTCTTCTTCCTCTTCCTCCTCCTCTTCCTCCTCCTCCTCTTCCTCTTCCTCATCCTCGCCCTCCTCCTAATCCTCCTCCTCCTCTTTCTCCTCCTCCTCTTCTTCCTCCTCTTCTTCCTCTTCCTCCTCCTCTTCCTCCTCCTCCTCTTCCTCCTCCTCTTCCTCGTCCTCGTCCTCGTCCTAATCCTCCTTCTCCTCTTCCTCCTCCTCTTCTTCCTCTTCCTCCTCCTCTTCCTCCTCCTCCTCCTCTTCCTCCTCCTCTTCTTCCTCTTCCTCCTCCTCTTCCTCCTCCTCCTCCTCTTCTTCCTCCTCTTCTTCCTCTTCCTCCTCCTCTTCCTCCTCCTCCTCTTCCTCCTCCTCTTCCTCCTCCTCCTCCTAATCCTCCTCCTCCTCTTCCTCCTCCTCTTCCTCCTCCTCCTCTTCCTCTTCCTCGTCCTCGTCCTCCTCCTAATCCTCCTTCTCCTCTTCCTCCCTGGTTATCCCTGGGCTGAGGCTGGCTTCCTCCTCGTCCTCCTCCTAATCCTCCTCCTCCTCTTCCTCCCTGGTTATCCCTGGGCTGAGGCTGGCTTCTCTCCATTCCATCCTCACTGCGTTGTGATGACCCATGCTGTGCGTTGTGATGTCACCTATGTAACATGTTTGACCTCTCATATGCATGGTCATACATGTGGACTGGATGTGGGGGGAGTGTAGTTGGGGAGGACGGGAGAGGTGTAGTTGGGGAGGAGGGGAGAGTGTAGTTGTGAAGGACTGGGGAGGTGTAGTTGGGGAGGAGGGGAGAGTGTAGTTGTGAAGGACTGGGGAGGTGTAGTTGGGGAGGAGGGGAGGTGTAGTTGGGGAGGAGGGGGAGTGTAGTTGTGAAGGACTGGGGAGGTGTAGTTGGGGAGGAGGGGGGAGGTGTAGTTGGGGAGGAGGGGGGGAGTGTAGTTGGGGAGGAGGGGGAGGTGTAGTTGGGAAGGAGTGGGGAGTGTAGTTGGGGAGGAGGGGGATGTGTAGTTGGGAAGGAGGGGGAGTGTAGTTGAGGAGGAGGGGGAGTGTAGTTGGGAAGGGGGGGAGTGTAGTTGGGGAGGAGGGGGAGGTGTAGTTGAGGAGGAGGGGGAGTGTAGTTGGGGAGGAGGGGATAGTGTAGTTGGGAAGGAGGGGGAAGTGTAGTTGGGGAGGAGGGGGAGGTGTAGTTGGGGAGGAGGGGAGGTGTAGTTGGGGAGAAAGGGGGAGTGTAGTTGGGAAGGACTGGGGAGGTGTAGTTGGGGAGGAGGGGGAGTGTAGTTGGGAAGGACTGGGGAGGTGTAGTTGGGAAGGAGGGGGAGTGTAGTTGGGGAGGAGGGGGAGATGTAGTTGGAGTGGAGGGGGAGTGTAGTTCAGGAGGAGAGGGGAGTGTAGGTGGGGAGGAGGGGAGGTGTAGATGGTGAGAAGGGGGAGTGTAGTTCAGGAGGAGAGGAGAGTGTAAGTGGGGAGGAGGGGAGGTGTAGTTGGAGTGGAGGGGGAGTGTAATTCAGGAGGAGAGGGGAGTGAAGGTGGGGACGAGGGGAGTGTAGTTGAGGACGAAGGGAGGTGTAGTTGCAGACAGGTGTGGCAGCCAACATCGCCATGTCCACTGTTACTACAGTTACCAGTAAAGTCACTGTGCTACGATAATATGAACAGAGAGAGAGAGATCAACCACTTATAAAAACACAGAGAGATCAACCACTTATATAAACACAGAGAGAGATCAACCACTTATATAAACAGAGAGATCAACCACTTATATAAACAGAGAGAGAGAGATCAACCACTTATATAAACAGAGAGATCAACCACTTATATAAACAGAGAGAGAGAGATCAACCACTTATATAAACACAGAGAGAGATCAACCATTTATATACACAGAGAGAGATCAACCACTTATATAAACAGAGAGAGATCAACCACTTATATAAACAGAGAGAGAGAGATCAACCACTTATATAAACACAGAGAGATCAACCACTTATATAAACAGAGAGAGATCAACCACTTATATAAACAGAGAGAGAGATCAACCACTTATATAAACAGAGAGAGATCAACCACTTATATAAACAGAGAGAGAGATCAACCACTTATATAAACAGAGAGAGAGATCAACCACTTATATAAACAGAGAGAGATCAACCACTTATATAAACAGAGAGAGAGATCAACCACTTATATAAACAGAGAGAGAGAGATCAACCACTTTTATAAACAGAGAGAGATCAACCACTTATATAAACAGAGAGAGATCAACCACTTATATAAACAGAGAGAGATCAACCACTTATATAAACAGAGAGAGATCAACCACTTATATAAACAGAGAGAGAGATCAACCACTTATATAAACAGAGAGAGAGATCAACCACTTATATAAACAGAGAGAGAGATCAACCACTTATATAAACACAGAGAGAGATCAACCACTTATATAAACAGAGAGAGATCAACCACTTATATAAACAGAGAGAGAGAGATCAACCACTTATATAAACAGAGAGAGAGATCAACCCCTTTTATAAACAGAGAGAGATCAACCACTTATATAAACAGAGAGAGATCAACCACTTATATAAAGAGAGAGAGATCAACCACTTATATAAAGAGAGAGAGATCAACCACTTATATAAAGAGAGAGAGATCAACCACTTATATAAAGAGAGAGAGATCAACCACTTATATAAACAGAGAGAGATCAACCACTTATATAAAGAGAGAGAGATCAACCACTTATATAAACAGAGAGAGATCAACCACTTATATAAACAGAGAGAGAGATCAACCACTTATATAAACAGAGAGAGAGATCAACCACTTATATAAACAGAGAGAGATCAACCACTTATATAAACAGAGAGAGAGATCAACCACTTATATAAACAGAGAGAGATCAACCACTTATATAAATAGAGAGAGAGATCAACCACTTTTATAAACAGAGAGAGATCAACCACTTATATAAACAGAGAGATCAACCACTTATATAAACAGAGAGATCAACCACTTATATAAACAGAGAGATCAACCACTTATATAAACAGAGAGATCAACCACTTATATAAACAGAGAGAGATCAACCACTTATATAAACACAGAGAGATCAACCACTTATATAAACAGAGAGAGATCAACCACTTATATAAACAGAGAGAGAGATCAACCACTTATATAAACAGAGAGAGATCAACCACTTATATAAACAGAGAGAGATCAACCACTTATATAAACACAGAGAGAGATCAACCATTTATATACACAGAGAGAGAGAGACAGAGAGGGACAAAGATAGAGACAAATGGAGGAGAGACAGAGAGAGGGAGACGGAGAGAGGGAGATGGAGAGAGCGAGACAGGCAGAGAGAGAGAGGGAGACAGGCAGAGAGAGAGAGGGAGACAGACAGAGAGAGAGAGGGAGACAGACAGAGAGAGAGGGAGACAGAGGGGGAGACAGAGAGATGGAGACAGGGAGACAGAGAGAGTGAGACAGAGAGAGTGAGCCAGAGAGAGAGAGTGAGACAGAGGTAGACCAGCCTGAAGTGTCAGCCTACACAGAACTGAACCTTCCAGAACTGAACTATTTTTATGTTATACTGTATATTTTGGAAAAAACATGATCATAATAATAGTTATAATTATTCTAGTGAGACAGTAGCGGTATAGTGCTATCCATGGTAATGAACGAGGCCAGACGGAAACACATACAGCACAACAGGGATCCACAAATCTCAAGAAAAACATGAAAACACTATTTCTGCTTCTACAACAATGCAACCATTAATGTCTAAATGTACCACCATATCATGGAATCAACATAATACCTGTCATTTTAAACCATGTTGACAGTTAATTAACATTAGCTTGGGAAGCAATGGAGCATGTAGCCATTAGCGCTAGCTGGTTGCGAGCCAGGAAGCAGGCTGGCTTGAAAAGGTTATCTGTTTTTAGTTGTGACAGTTTGAGATAACATATTAGGGGAGTTGATTATCGTTGTGACAGTTTGAGATAACATATTAAGGGAGTTGATTATCATTGTGACAGTTTGAGATAACATATTAGGGGAGTTGATTATCGTTGTGACAGTTTGAGATAACATATTAGGGGAGTTGATTATCATCGAGACAGTTTGAGATAACATATTAGGGGAGTTGATTATCATTGAGACAGTTTGAGATAACATATTAGGGGAGTCGATTATCGTTGTGACAGTTTGAGCTAACATATTAAGGGAGTTGATTATCATTGTGACAGTTTGAGATAACATATAGGGGAGTTGATTATCATTGAGACAGTTTGAGATAACATATTAGGGGAGTTGATTATCATTGAGACAGTTTGAGATAACATATTAGGGGAGTCGATTATCGTTGTGACAGTTTGAGCTAACATATTAAGGGAGTTGATTATCATTGTGACAGTTTGAGATAAGATAACATATAGGGGAGTTGATTATCATTGAGACAGTTTGAGATAACATATTAGGGGAGTTGATTATCATTGAGACAGTTTGAGATAACATATTAGGGGAGTTGATTATCATTGAGACAGTTTGAGATAACATATTAGGGGAGTTGATTATCATTGAGACAGTTTGAGATAACATATTAGGGGAGTTGATTATTGTTGTGACAGTTTGAGATAACATATTAAGGGAGTTGATTATCATTGAGACAGTTTGAGATAACATATTAGGGGAGTTGTTGATTTCACTTTTGTATATTATCTACCTCACTTGCTTTGGCAATGTTAACACATGTTTCCCATGCTAATAAAGCCCCTTGAATTGAATTGAATTGAAAATTGAATTGGGTTGATTATCATTGTGACAGTTTGAGATAACATATTTTGGGAGTTGATTATCATTTAATGTAAGTGATTAGTGCATCTTGTTCATCTCATTGCAGGCTTTATTTTGCGTCATAATAGCCAAAATGTCAGCAATCATAACCACATCTAATTCCATTTCAGGAGTGAGGCCACAAACATTTTTTGTTGTTGCATTTTTTGATTCTGTCCCCTTGAAATCCATTCTGACACCTTGAAATCCATTCTGTCTACCTTGAAATCCATTCTGACACCTTGAAATCCATTCTGTCTACCTTGAAATCCATTCTGACACCTTGAAATCCATTCTGTCCCCTTGAAATCCATTCTGACACCTTGAAATCCATTCTGTCTACCTTGAAATCCATTCTGTCCCTTTGAAATCACTCTATCCACTTGAAAACAATTCTGTTTTTGATTTGTTCTTTTAAGACTGTATTACACTGTTGAAATGCCCACGCCACAATTTCCTCATCAAATGAACAAAGCCCAGGCCTTACTGATTTAAAACAGCATAGACATGATGTGATCTAACAAACAGTAGCTCTAAAAACCAATCTACACTGTAACAGTGCTTATGATGTATTGTTGCTTACCACTCTCTCTCTCTCTCTCTCTCTCTCTCCTCTCCTCTCCTCTCCTCTCCTCTCCTCTATACTCTCTTCTTTTCTCTTCTCTCTCTTAAACTCTCTCCTCTCCTCTCTTCTCTCCTCTCTTTTATACTCATCTTCTCTTCTCTTCTCTCTTTTATACTCTCTCCTCTTCTCTTCTCTTCTCTTCTCTTCTCTTCTCTCCTCTTCTCTTCTCTTCTCTCTCTTAAACTCTCTCCTCTCCTCTCCTCTTTTCTCTTCTCTCCTCTCTTTTATACTCATCTCCTCTCCTCTCCTCTCCTCTTCTCTTCTCTTCTCTTCTCTCCTCTCCTCTCCTCTCCTCTCCTCTCCTCTCCTCTCCTCTTCTCTTCTCTCCTCTCCTCTCCTCTTCTCTTCTCTTCTCTTCTCTCCTCTCCTCTTTTCTCTTCTCTTCTCTTCTCTTCTCTCCTCTCCTCTTTTCTCTTCTCTTCTCTTCTCTCCTCTCCTCTCCTCTTCTCTTTTCTTCTCTTCTCTTCTCTTCTCTCCTCTCCTCTCTCTCTTATACTCTCTCCTCTCCTCTCCTCTTTTCTCTTCTCTTCTCTTCTCTTCTCCTCTCTTCTCCTGTATCTCTTCTCGTACTTAACCTCTTTCTGTATCTCCAATAAAAGTGCCCATAAATGGTAAGTCACCAGGGCCCCCTGGTCTTGGCCTTGGTTTGGGGAAGGAGGTGATGTCACAGGAACACACAGATGACAGTGAGAGAGCTGATTCGTGGATATAACTATGACTTTTCTATTATGGCATCTGCATGGCCAATGGACACGCTAACATTTCACCTCCCCTTCCGTTTCCACCTTGAAGCCATTAGCCTTGTCTAGCATGATCACAGTACACCATCGTTGCTGCATTATCATGCATTATCTCCCGGGGGGTGTTTTTGTTTGTTTTCATTGTATTGGTTGTAATTGAGCAAAGTTGCTTGGATGGTGCCTGACTGCATCCGCTATTGTGTTGTACTGAAGCCGCAAACATCCACATCCACCTTCATGGCCATCTTATCTCTGCCTCTTTCTGCCACTGACAGGGGTCTGAGTGGAATTTAAAATACAACATCTCTAATGTCAATATGAGGTGCATCAAAATCAAATAAAAATATTACTGTTTTTAATGCCTCTACTTCCCACATCATAGAACTACTGACTACTTCCCACATCATAGAACTACTGACTACTTCCCTCATCATAGAACTACTGACTACTTCCCTCATCATAGAACTACTGACTACTTCCCTCATCATAGAACTACGGACTACTTCCCACATCATAATAATACTGACTACTTCCCTCATCATAGAACTACTGACTACTTCCCACATCATAGAACTACTGACTACTTCCCACATCATAGAACTACTGACTACTTCCCACATCATAGAACTACTGACTACTTCCCTCATCATAGAACTACTGACTACTTCCCTCATCATAGAACTACTGACTACTTCCCTCATCATAATAATACTGACTACTTCCCTCATCATAGAACTACTGACTACTTCCCTCATCATAGAACTACTGACTACTTCCCTCATCATAATAATACTGACTACTTCCCTCATCATAGAACTACTGACTACTTCCCTCATCATAGAACTACTGACTACTTCCCTCATCATAGAACTACTGACTACTTCCCTCATCATAGAACTACTGACTACTTCCCTCATCATAGTAATAGATACTACTTCCCTCATCATAGAACTACTGACTACTTCCCACATCATAGAACTACTGACTACTTCCCTCATCATAGAACTACTGACTACTTCCCTCATCATAGAACTACTGACTACTTCCCTCATCATAGAACTACTGACTACTTCCCTCATCATAGAACTACTGACTACTTCCCTCATCATAGAACTACTGACTACTTCCCACATCATAGAACTACTGACTACTTCCCTCATCATAATAATACTGACTACTTCCCTCATCATAGAACTAATGACTACTTCCCTCATCATAGAACTACTGACTACTTCCCACATCATAGAACTACTGACTACTTCCCTCATCATAGAACTACTGACTACTTCCCTCATCATAGAACTACTGACTACTTCCCTCATCATAATAATACTGACTACTTCCCTCATCATAGAACTACTGACTACTTCCCTCATCATAATAATACTGACTACTTCCCTCATCATAGAACTACTGACTACTTCCCTCATCATAGAACTACTGACTACTTCCCTCATCATAATAATACTGACTACTTCCCTCATCATAGAACTACTGACTACTTCCCTCATCATAGAACTACTGACTACTTCCCTCATCATAGAACTACTGACTACTTCCCTCATCATAGAACTACTGACTACTTCCCTCATCATAGTAATAGATACTACTTCCCTCATCATAGAACTACTGACTACTTCCCACATCATAGAACTACTGACTACTTCCCTCATCATAGAACTACTGACTACTTCCCTCATCATAGAACTACTGACTACTTCCCTCATCATAGAACTACTGACTACTTCCCACATCATAGAACTACTGACTACTTCCCTCATCATAATAATACTGACTACTTCCCTCATCATAGAACTAATGACTACTTCCCTCATCATAGAACTACTGACTACTTCCCACATCATAGAACTACTGACTACTTCCCTCATCATAATAATACTGACTACTTCCCTCATCATAGAACTACTGACTACTTCCCACATCATAGAACTACTGACTACTTCCCTCATCATAGAACTACTGACTACTTCCCACATCATAATAATACTGACTACTTCCCACATCATAGAACTACTGACTACTTCCCACATCATAATAATACTGACTACTTCCCACATCATAATAATACTGACTACTACCCTCATCATAGAACTACTGACTACTTCCCTCATCATAGAACTACTGACTACTTCCCACATCATAATAATACTGACTACTTCCCTCATCATAATAATACTGACTACATCCCACATCATAGAACTACTGACTACTTCCCACATCATAATAATACTGACTACTTCCCTCATCATAGAACTACTGACTACTTCCCTCATCATAGAACTACTGACTACTTCCCTCATCATAATAATAGATACTACTTCCCTCATCATAATAATACTGACTACTTCCCTCATCATAGAACTACTGACTACTTCCCTCATCATAGCACTACTGACTACTTCCCTCATCATAGAACTACTGACTACTTCCCTCATCATAATAATAGATACTACTTCCCTCATCATAGAACTACTGACTACTTCCCTCATCATAATAATAGATACTACTTCCCTCATCATAGAACTACTGACTACTTCCCTCATCATAGAACTACTGACTACTTCCCTCATCATAATAATACTGACTACTTCCCTCATCATAGAAATACTGACTACTTCCCACATTGTGGAAATACTGACTACTTCCCTCATCATAATAATACTGACTACTTCCCACATCATAATAATACTGACTACTTCCCTCATCATAGAACTACTGACTACTTCCCTCATCATAGAACTACTGACTACTTCCCTCATCATAGAACTACTGACTACTTCCCTCATCATAGAACTACTGACTACTTCCCTCATCATAGAACTACTGACTACTTCCCTCATCATAGAACTACTGACTACTTCCCTCATCATAATAATAGATACTACTTCCCTCATCATAATAATACTGACTACTTCCCTCATCATAGAACTACTGACTACTTCCCTCATCATAATAATAGATACTACTTCCCTCATCATAATAATACTGACTACTTCCCACATCATAGAACTACTGACTACTTCCCTCATCATAGTCATATATACTACTTCCCTCATCATAGTAATAGATACTACTTCCCACATCATAGTCATATATACTACTTCCCACATCATAGTAATAGATACTACTTCCCTCATCATAGTAATATATACTACTTCTCTCATCATAGTAATAGATACTACTTCCCACATCATAGTAATAGATACTACTTCCCTCATCATAGTAATATATACTACTTCCCTCATCATAGTAATATATACTACTTCTCTCATCATAGTAATATATACTACTTCCCTCATCATAGTAATAGATACTACTTCCCACATCATAGTAATAGATACTACTTCCCTCATCATAGTAATATATACTACTTCTCTCATCATAGTAATATATACTACTTCCCACATCATACTAATAGATACTACTTCCCTCATCATAATAATACTGACTACTTCCCACATCATAGAACTACTGACTACTTCCCTCATCATAGAACTACTGACTACTTCCCTCATCATAGAACTACTGACTACTTCCCTCATCATAGAACTACTGACTACTTCCCACATCATAATAATAGATACTACTTCCCTCATCATAGTAATAGATACTACTTCTCTCATCATAGTAATAGATACTACTTCCCACATCATAGTAATAGATACTACTTCCCTCATCATAGTAATAGATACTACTTCCCACATCATAATAATAGATACTACTTCCCACATCATAGTAATAGATACTACTTCCCTCATCATAGTAATAGATACTACTTCTCTCATCATAGTAATAGATACTACTTCCCTCATCATAGTAATAGATACTACTTCCCTCATCATAGTAATAGATACTACTTCCCACATCATAGTAATAGATACTACTTCCCACATCATAGTAATAGATACTACTTCCCTCATCATAGTAATAGATACTACTTCCCACATCATAGTAATAGATACTACTTCCCTCATCATAGTAATAGATACTACTTCCCACATCATAGTAATAGATACTACTTCCCTCATCATAGTAATAGATACTACTTCCCACATCATAGTAATAGATACTACTTCCCACATCATAGAACTACTGACTACTTCCCTCATCATAGTAATAGATACTACTTCCCTCATCATAGTAATAGATACTACTTTCCACATCATAGAACTACTGACTACTTCCCTCATCATAGTAATTCTGAGTCACGGAATCAGACCGATCATAAGCCCAGTGTTCTGAGCTTTCTTTCTCCTCCTCACCAGATTCACTCATCCTACGACCCCGTTCCAATAGCCAACCTAACATATCACTTAGAATGCATCCTCTCTTCCACTCGAAGCATTATCAGTGGTTCCTCTATATGCATTTAGCTGTGGCGCACCTGCCACGAATCAAACCAGATGTAAAGAGATCATGGAGAGATACCATTTATACACAAGAATCATCTTTGAGATCTATCAATCATCGAAATATAGAAACTAGACAGTCAGGGAGAATCTTTAATTCCTCAAATGTCATGGCATGAGGGGGGGGGGGACACATTGATTTAATTATATTGTTATTGAGAGTCACTCAGATAGCATTAGAACGAGGCATAATAGCCATGTCAAAATCTGTAGAATAGCAGGAAATAAGCTTTAAAACAGCAACATTTTGTGTGGATATTGGAACTGAATTTCTATTTTAAGCCATTATCTCTCTATTATCATATGACTGCATTGTGGCTAGGGCCAGGACTATTTCCTTCTCTATGTTTAAAGTAGATGTGTAGATTTTTCCATGCCTGGTGTTTTACCAAGAGTTGCCTCAGAGATCACTCACCATCCTGACCCGTTGCTCCTCTTCCTTCCTGTTTCCTCTCTCTGTATCTCTGTGTGTGTATCTGTGTGTATCCGTGTGTGCGTGTCTGTGTGTATCTGTGTGTGTGTGTGTATCTGTGTGTGTGTGTATCTGTGTGTATGTATCTGTGTGTGTGTGTGTGTGTGTGTGTGTGTGTGTGTGTGTGTGTGTGTGTGTGTGTGTGTGTGTGTGTGTGTGTGTGTGTGTGTGTGTGTGTGTGTGTGTGTGTGTGTGTGTCTGCCTGCCTGCCTGCCTGCCTGCCTGCGTCTTCTCTGTATCTGTCCAGACGACAGCCAGACGCTGGGTGTTGGTGGTAGCTGCAGCGACACCAGCAGTCTGGTCCAGTCTCATGGCCACTCTCTGAGAAAGAGGGAGGGGACAGTAGACGCGCCCTACCAGACGGGCCAGCTCCACCCTGCTATCAGAGTAGCCGACCTGCTGCAGCACATCACGCAGATGAAGTGCGCGGAGGGATACGGCTTCAAGGAGGAGTACGAGGTGGGACGAACTCTCACCTTTTTGACCTTTCACCTCCCGCTCATGGAGACACGCCCCTCCCCCCACCCCCCTCTTCTCACTGTGCCTTGGTTCCAACTCTTTAAAACTGGATCCATCCTTTCTCCCTTCATTATAGTAGTTAGTGATGTAACTTGATTGAACAGGGGAAAGTCACTGAATGTGTGGTGGGACACAACTTCACCTTTCACCTTGAGCTCACTGGGTCGGTTCCATTGTCTTCTACCTTATTCGCTGCTCTCACTCCTACAATTCAGATTCCGTAAATTAATTTAAATTCCGATTTAAAGAAATGGAGACTACGTCATTGTAAATTGATAGAATTTTTAATTATTGAATTATATTGAGTTTTAATTCGTCCCCTAGGATACGTCTCAAATGGCACACTATTCCCTGTATAGTGCACTACGTTTAACCAGATCACCCTATTGGAACTGGTCTATAGTCGTTTCACTATATAAGGAATAGGGCTCTGTTCTATAGTAGTGTACTATATAGGGAATAGGGCTCTGGTCTATAGTAGTGCACTATATAGGGAATAGGGCTCTGGTCTATAGTAGTGCACTATATAGGGAATAGGGCTCTGTTCTATAGTAGTGTACTATATAGGGAATAGGGCTCTGGTCTATAGTAGTGCACTATATAGGGAATAGGGCTCTGGTCTATAGTAGTGCACTATATAGGGAATAGGGCTCTGGTCTATAGTAGTACCACTATATAGGGAATAGGGCTCTGGTCTATAGTAGTGCACTATATAGGGAATAGGGCTCTGGTCTATAGTAGTGCACTATATAGGGAATAGGGCTCTGGTCTATAGTAGTACCACTATATAGGGAATAGGGCTCTGGTCTATAGTAGTGCACTATATAGGGAATAGGGCTCTGGTCTATAGTAGTGTACTATATAGGGAATAGGGCTCTGGTCTATAGTAGTGTACTATATAGGGAATAGGGCTCTGGTCTATAGTAGTGCACTATATAGGGAATAGGGCTCTGGTCTATAGTAGTACCACTATATAGGGAATAGGGCTCTGGTCTATAGTAGTGCACTATATAGGGAATAGGGCTCTGGTCTATAGTAGTACCACTATATAGGGAATAGGGCTCTGGTCTAAAGTAGTGCACTATATAGGGAATAGGGCTCTGGTCTATAGTAGTGCACTATATAGGGAATAGGGCTCTGGTCTATAGTAGTGCACTATATAGGGAATAGGGCTCTGGTCTATAGTAGTGCACTATATAGGGAATAGGGCTCTGGTCTATAGTAGTGCACTATATAGGGAATAGGGCTCTGGTCTATAGTAGTACCACTATATAGGGAATAGGGCTCTGGTCTATAGTAGTGCACTATATAGGGAATAGGGCTCTGGTCTATAGTAGTACCACTATATAGGGAATAGGGCTCTGGTCTATAGTAGTACCACTATATAGGGAATAGGGCTCTGGTCTATAGTAGTGCACTATATAGGGAATAGGCCTCTGGTGATAGACTGCCTCTTCTGCAGTTGTGTGTATTCTGTGTGGAACCAGTCACACAGTGAGGAAGCCTTTGGGACTCACGTTTAAAAAGTTAGCGATTAAAAACTGTGTGATAAACCGTCGTCTGTTTGGTCAGATTAAAGTTCATTGTGACGAGGGAGGAGGGAGGAGAGAGGAGGAGGGAGGAGAGAGGAGGAGGGAGGAGGAGAGAGGAGGAGGGAGGAGAGGGGAGGAGGGAGGAGGAGGGAGGAGGGAGAGAGGAGGAGGGAGGAGGAGGGAGGAAGGAGAGAGGAGGCGAGAGGAGGGAGGGAGGAGAGAGGAGGAGGGAGGAGAGAGGAGGAGGGAGGAGAGAGGAGGAGGGAGGAGGGAGGAAGGAGAGAGGAGGCGAGAGGAGGGAGGGAGGAGAGAGGAGGAGGGAGGAGAGAGGAGGAGGGGGAGGAGAGAGGAGGTGGGAGGAGAGAGGAGGAGGGGGAGGAGGGAGGAAGGAGAGAGGAGGAGGCGAGAGGAGGGAGGGAGGAGAGAGGAGGAGGGAGGAGAGAGGAGGAGAGAGGAGGAGGGAGGAGAGAGGAGGAGAGAGGAGGGAGGAGAGAGGAGGTGGGAGGAGATTTACAGTCGATCAAAAGAGCGTCTAGAAAGCTTCCTAAAGTATAATAATTATAATTATTAAAGCATAATGGTAAATATCAATTGGTTCAACTTTGCAAACTCTATTGTAGCTGACGTAGCCAGACATAAACTCGGCCAGGTCGCAGGTGTAAATGACAACTTGTTCTCAACTGGCCTACCTGGTTTAAATAAAGGTGATCTGGCCTACCTGGTTAAATAAAGGTGATATGGCCTACCTGGTTAAATAAAGGTGATCTGGCCTACCTGGTTAAATAAAGGTGAACTGGCCTACCTGGTTTAATAAAGGTGATCTGGCCTCCCTGGTTAAATAAAGGTGAACTGGCCTACCTGGTTAAATAAAGGTGAACTGGCCTACCTGGTTTAAATAAAGGTGATCTGGCCTACCTGGTTAAATAAAGGTGATCTGGCCTACCTGGTTAAATAAAGGTGATCTGGCCTACCTGGTTAAATAAAGGTGATCTGGCCTACCTGGTTAAATAAAGGTGATCTGGCCTACCTGGTTTAAATAAAGGTGATCTGGCCTACCTGGTTAAATAAAGGTGATCTGGCCTACCTGGTTAAATAAAGGTGATCTGGTCTACCTGGTTAAATAAAGGTGATCTGGTCTACCTGGTTAAATAAAGGTGATCCGGCCTACCTGGTTTAAATAAAGGTGATCTGGCCTACCTGGTTAAATAAAGGTGATCTGGCCTACCTGGTTAAATAACGGTGATCTGGTCTACCTGGTTAAATAAAGGTGATCTGGTCTACCTGGTTAAATAAAGGTGATCTGGCCTACCTGGTTTAAATAAAGGTGATCTGGCCTACCTGGTTAAATAAAGGTGATCTGGCCTACCTGGTTAAATAAAGGTGACCTGGCCTACCTGGTTAAATAAAGGTGATCTGGCCTACCTGGTTTAAATAAAGGTGATATGGCCTACCTGGTTAAATAAAGGTGATCTGGTTAAATAAAGGTGATCTGGCCTACCTGGTTTAAATAAAGGTGTAATTTAAAAAAGAAAAGAACAAATAAATAAATATAACCGGATATAACCTAACCTGAAACTAAATCAAACCTCTAGCTATATTATGATACTGTACATCACTTTGGGCTGGTTTCCCAGACACTGGTTAAGCCAATACCAGGGGGAAAAAAAGCTCCCTCGAATGGAAAACAATTTAGTCTGAGAAAGCAGCCCAATATGTCAGCTGTTGTGGTGCATGTTGACACTAGTCGGTGAATGCTGCTTCCTTGGGAACTATGTCACTAGGTATGCTTTTATCAAGTGCTATTTGATACGAACCGTAACAGAGTAAGTATTGCATGGCCTGTGTTGTTCAGCATGTGTATCGGTCTGTCAGCACTCTTTAGTACAATAGGTTCTCTGTTGTAGTTCCCCAAGGGTTCTTTAGTACAATAGGTTCTCTGTTGTAGTTTCCCAAGGGTTCTAAGGTATATTCTTAAGGAGAACCCAGAAGAACTCAACAGAACCGTCTTACTAAGGAGCCTGTTCTCAGCACTGTGACCAGTCTAACTGACCAGTCTAACACCAGTCTAACTGACCAGTCTAACTGACCAGTCTAACACCAGTCTAACTGACCAGTCTAACACCAGTCTAACTGACCAGTCTAACACCAGTCTAACACCAGTCTAACTGACCAGTCTAACACCAGTCTAACACCAGTCTAACTGACCAGTCTAACTGACCAGTCTAACACCAGTCTAACTGACCAGTCTAACACCAGTCTAACTGACCAGTCTAACTGACCAGTCTAACTGATCAGTCTAACACCAGTCTAACTGACCAGTCTAACTGATCAGTCTAACACCAGTCTAACTGACCAGTCTAACACCAGTCTAACACCAGTCTAACTGACCAGTCTAACTGACCAGTCTAACTGATCAGTCTAACACCAGTCTAACACCAGTCTAACTGACCAGTCTAACTGACCAGTCTAACTGATCAGTCTAAAACCAGTCTAACTGACCAGTCTAACTGACCAGTCTAACTGACCAGTCTAACTGATCAGTCTAACACCAGTCTAAACTGATCAGTCTATCCAGGGGAACTCACTAAATTATTAATTCATACCAGGGGAACTCACTAAATTATTCCAATTCTCTCTTCTGTTCTCTCTCTCCTTTTTCTTCCTTCTCAGTACTGTCTGTATATCCCAAGTAACCATGCTGCTGTTATGTTGTCCCTGTACTGTCTGTGTATCCCCAGTAACCATGCTGCTGTTCTGTTGTCCCTGTCCCTGTACTGTCTGTGTATCCCCAGTAACCATGCTGCTGTTCTGTTGTCCCTGTACTGTCTGTGTATCCCCAGTAACCATGCTGCTGTTCTGTTGTCCCTGTACTGTCTGTGTATCCCCAGTAACCATGCTGCTGTTCTGTTGTCCCTGTCCCTGTACTGTCTGTGTATCCCCAGTAACCATGCTGCTGTTCTGTTGTCCCTGTACTGTATGTGTATCCCCGGTAACCATGCTGCTGTTCTGTTGTCCCTGTCCCTGTACTGTCTGTGTATCCCCAGTAACCATGCTGCTGTTCTGTTGTCCCTGTCCCTGTACTGTCTGTGTATCCCCAGTAACCATGCTGCTGTTCTGTTGTCCCTGTACTGTCTGTGTATCCCCAGTAACCATGCTGCTGTTCTGTTGTCACTGTACTGTCTGTGTATCCCCAGTAACCATGCTGCTGTTCTGTTGTCCCTGTCCCTGTACTGTCTGTGTATCCCCAGTAACCATGCTGCTGTTCTGTTGTCCCTGTACTGTCTGTGTATCCCCAGTAACCATGCTGCTGTTCTGTTGTCACTGTACTGTCTGTGTATCCCCAGTAACCATGCTGCTGTTCTGTTGTCCCTGTACTGTCTGTGTATCCCCAGTAACCATGCTGCTGTTCTGTTGTCCCTGTCCCTGTACTGTCTGTGTATCCCCAGTAACCATGCTGCTGTTCTGTTGTCCCTGTCCCTGTACTGTCTGTGTATCCCCAGTAACCATGCTGCTGTTCTGTTGTCCCTGTACTGTCTGTGTATCCCCAGTAACCATGCTGCTGTTCTGTTGTCCCTGTACTGTCTGTGTATCTCCAGTAACCATGCTGCTGTTCTGTTGTCCCTGTCCCTGTACTGTCTGCGTATCCCCAGTAACCATGCTGCTGTTCTGTTGTCCCTGTACTGTCTGTGTATCCCCAGTAACCATGCTGCTGTTCTGTTGTCCCTGTCCCTGTACTGTCTGTGTATCCCCAGTAACCATGCTGCTGTTCTGTTGTCCCTGTCCCTGTACTGTCTGTGTATCCCCAGTAACCATGCTGCTGTTCTGTTGTCCCTGTACTGTCTGTGTATCCCCAGTAACCATGCTGCTGTTCTGTTGTCCCTGTACTGTCTGTGTATCCCCAGTAACCATGCTGCTGTTCTGTTGTACCTGTACTGTCTGTGTATCCCCAGTAACCATGCTGCTGTTCTGTTGTCCCTGTACTGTCTGTGTATCCCCAGTAACCATGCTGCTGTTCTGTTGTCCCTGTCCCTGTACTGTCTGTGTATCCCCAGTAACCATGCTGCTGTTCTGTTGTCCCTGTCCCTGTACTGTCTGTGTATCCCCAGTAACCATGCTGCTGTTCTGTTGTCCCTGTACTGTCTGTGTATCCCCAGTAACCATGCTGCTGTTCTGTTGTCCCTGTCCCTGTACTGTCTGTGTATCCCCAGTAACCATGCTGCTGTTCTGTTGTCCCTGTACTGTCTGTGTATCCCCAGTAACCATGCTGCTGTTCTGTTGTCCCTGTACTGTCTGTGTATCCCCAGTAACCATGCTGCTGTTCTGTTGTCCCTGTCCCTGTACTGTCTGTGTATCCCCAGTAACCATGCTGCTGTTCTGCTGTCACTGTACTGTCTGTGTATCCCCAGTAACCATGCTGCTGTTCTGTTGTCCCTGTCCCTGTACTGTCTGTGTATCCCCAGTAACCATGCTGCTGTTCTGTTGTCCCTGTACTGTGTGTGTATCCCCAGTAACCATGCTGCTGTTCTGTTGTCCCTGTCCCTGTACTGTATGTGTATCCCCAGTAACCATGCTGCTGTTCTGTTGTCCCTGTCCCTGTACTGTCTGTGTATCCCCAGTAACCATGCTGCTGTTCTGTTGTCCCTGTACTGTCTGTGTATCCCCAGTAACCATGCTGCTGTTCTGTTGTCCCTGTACTGTCTGTGTATCCCCAGTAACCATGCTGCTGTTCTGTTGTCCCTGTCCCTGTACTGTCTGTGTATCCCCAGTAACCATGCTGCTGTTCTGTTGTCCCTGTACTGTCTGTGTATCCCCAGTAACCATGCTGCTGTTCTGTTGTCCCTGTCCCTGTACTGTCTGTGTATCCCCAGTAACCATGCTGCTGTTCTGCTGTCACTGTACTGTCTGTGTATCCCCAGTAACCATGCTGCTGTTCTGTTGTCCCTGTCCCTGTACTGTCTGTGTATCCCCAGTAACCATGCTGCTGTTCTGTTGTCCCTGTACTGTCTGTGTATCCCCAGTAACCATGCTGCTGTTCTGTTGTCCCTGTACTGTCTGTGTATCCCCAGTGACATCCACAACATGGTTGTATTCACACACACACTTGCATCCCAAATGGAACCATATTCCCTTCATAGTGCACTTCTTTTGTCCAGGGCCCTATAGGGTTCACTATATAGGGAATAGTGTTTGATTTGGGACGCATCTCCCACTGCTATGATTACTCACACAGACAGATGAGGACTAAGCTGGGGAGGGGGATATTGAGGACTAAGCTGAGGAGGGGGATATTGAGGACTAAGCTGGGGAGGGGATATTGAGGACTAAGCTGGGGAGGGGGATATTGAGGACTAAGCTGGGGAGGGGGATATTGAGGACTAAGCTGGGGAGGGGGATATTGAGGACTAAGCTGGGGAGGGGATATTGAGGACTAAGCTGGGGAGGGGGATATTGAGGACTAAGCTGGGGAGGGGGATATTGAGGACTAAGCTGGGGAGGGGGATATTGAGGACTAAGCTGGGGAGGGGATATTGAGGACTAAGCTGGGGAGGGGATATTGAGAACTAAGCTGGGGAGGGGATATTGAGGACTAAGCTGGGGAGGGGGATATTGAGGACTAAGCTGGGGAGGGGGTATTGAGGACTAAGCTGGGGAGGGGGATATTGAGGACTAAGCTGGGGAGGGGGATATTGAGGACTAAGCTGGGGAGGGGGATATTGAGGACTAAGCTGGGGAGGGGGATATTGAGGACTAAGCTGGGGAGGGGATATTGAGGACTAAGCTGGGGAGGGGATATTGAGGACTAAGCTGGGGAGGGGATATTGAGGACTAAGCTGGGGAGGGGATATTGAGGACTAAGCTGGGGAGGGGGATATTGAGGACTAAGCTGGGGAGGGGTTATTGAGGACTAAGCTGAGGAGGGGGATATTGAGGACTAAGCTGGGGAGGGGATATTGAGGACTAAGCTGAGGAGGGGGATATTGAGGACTAAGCTGGGGAGGGGGTATTGAGGACTAAGCTGGGGAGGGGGATATTGAGGACTAAGCTGGGGAGGGGATATTGAGGACTAAGCTGGGGAGGGGGATATTGAGGACTAAGCTGGGGAGGGGATATTGAGGACTAAGCTGGGGAGGGGATATTGAGGACTAAGCTGGGGAGGGGATATTGAGGACTAAGCTGGGGAGGGGGATATTGAGGACTAAGCTGGGGAGGGGGATATTGAGGACTAAGCTGGGGAGGGGATATTGAGGACTAAGCTGGGGAGGAGGTTATTGAGGACTAAGCTGAGGAGGGGGATATTGAGGACTAAGCTGGGGAGGGGGATATTGAGGACTAAGCTGAGGAGGGGGATATTGAGGACTAAGCTGGGGAGGGGGATATTGAGGACTAAGCTGGGGAGGGGGATATTGAGGACTAAGCTGGGGAGGGGATATTGAGGACTAAGCTGAGGAGGGGGATATTGAGGACTAAGCTGGGGAGGGGATATTGAGGACTAAGCTGGGGAGGGGGATATTGAGGACTAAGCTGAGGAGGGGGATATTGAGGACTAAGCTGGGGAGGGGGATATTGAGGACTAAGCTGAGGAGGGGGATATTGAGGACTAAGCTGGGGAGTGGGATATTGAGGACTAAGCTGGGGAGGGGATATTGAGGACTAAGCTGGGGAGGGGATATTGAGGACTAAGCTGGGGAGGGGGATATTGAGGACTAAGCTGGGGAGGGGGATATTGAGGACTAAGCTGGGGAGGGGGATATTGAGGACTAAGCTGGGGAGGGGGATATTGAGGACTAAGCTGAGGAGGGGGATATTGAGGACTAAGCTGGGGAGGGGATATTGAGGACTAAGCTGGGGAGGGGATATTGAGGACTAAGCTGGGGAGGGGATATTGAGGACTAAGCTGGGGAGGGGGATATTGAGGACTAAGCTGGGGAGGGGGATATTGAGGACTAAGCTGGGGAGGGGGATATTGAGGACTAAGCTGGGGAGGGGATATTGAGGACTAAGCTGGGGAGGGGATATTGAGGACTAAGCTGGGGAGGGGGATATTGAGGACTAAGCTGGGGAGGGGGATATTGAGGACTAAGCTGGGGAGGGGGATATTGAGGACTAAGCTGGGGAGGGGGATATTGAGGACTAAGCTGGGGAGGGGGATATTGAGGACTAAGCTGAGGAGGGGGATATTGAGGACTAAGCTGGGGAGGGGGATATTGAGGACTAAGCTGGGGAGGGGGATATTGAGGACTAAGCTGGGGAGGGGGATATTGAGGACTAAGCTGGGGAGGGGATATTGAGGACTAAGCTGGGGAGGGGATATTGAGGACTAAGCTGGGGAGGGGATATTGAGGACTAAGCTGAGGAGGGGGATATTGAGGACTAAGCTGGGGAGGGGGATATTGAGGACTAAGCTGGGGAGGGGGATATTGAGGACTAAGCTGGGGAGGGGATATTGAGGACTAAGCTGGGGAGGGGGATATTGAGGACTAAGCTGGGGAGGGGGATATTGAGGACTAAGCTGGGGAGGGGGATATTGAGGACTAAGCTGGGGAGGGGGATATTGAGGACTAAGCTGGGGAGGGCGATATTGTAAATAGTCTTGCATTTAAAGCATTTAATAGGACTGCAGTGGTACATTCTCTCAGAGACCGATGAAGAGGAGAGAGAGACAACTGCAATAGCAGCAGAAACACTAGCTTTATTTATTTGTTATGTTTGAGTTTCTTTAGTGGTGCTGTTTCTGAGTACTCTGTCTGCCCTCCACAGACTCTCTCCATCTCCTCTATCAATATTGACTACCCTGTCCTTGTCATACTGGGTATTGTCAAATATATATATATATTTTTTTTTAAAAGGGATTGAAGAAAGACTGTCAGAGAGACAGAGAGGGAGGGAGAGAGGGGGAGCGAGAGTTGGAGAAGGTTAGGACAGAGACAGAAAGAGAGAGACAGAGAGGGAGGGAGAGAAATAGAGAGGAGAGAGAGAAATAGAGAAATAGAGAGGAGAGAGAGAAATAGAGAGGAGAGAGAGAAATAGAGAGGAGAGAGAGAAATAGAGAGGAGACAGAGAAATAGAGAGGAGACAGAGAAATAGAGAGGAGAGAGAAATAGAGAGGAGACAGATAAATAGAGAGGAGAGAGAGAAATAGAGAGGAGAGAGAGAAATAGAGATGAGAGAGAGAAATAGAGAGGAGGGAGAGAAATAGAGAGGAGAGAGAGAAATAGAGAGGAGAGAGAGAAATAGAGAGGAGGGAGAGAAATAGAGAGGAGAGAGAGAAATAGAGAGGAGAGAGAGAAATAGAGAGAGGGAGATGGGGAGAAGGTTAGGACAGAGACAGAAAGAGAGACAGAGAGGGAGGAAGAGGGGGAGAAGGTTAGGACAGAGACAGAGAGGGAGTGAGAGGGGGAGAAGGTTAGGACAGAGAGAGAAAGAGAGACAGAGAGGGAGGGAGGGAGAGAGGGTGCGAGAGGGGTAGAGAGTGCGAGTTCATTTCGTTGGTCCATTATAACTAACTATTATGAAGTGTGCCATGTAACAAAGACAGGCAGTTGTCTTGGCCATGATTTGTCTTGTTAGAGAGCTTTATATATTATTATATCGTGTTATATTGACGTTAAACCCTGTAGACTTCAGAGTGAAAATGTCTGTTCAAAATGGAAGCCTTTTCCTTAAAGGACACTACTTGTGACCATGGCCAGAATAGCAGCCTTTTCCTTAAAGGGCACTACTTGTGACCATGGCCAGAATAGCAGCCTTTTCCTTAAAGGGCACTACTTGTGACCATGGCCAGAATAGCAGCCTTTTCCTTAAAGGACACTACTTGTGACCATGGCCAGAATAGCAGCCTTTTCCTTAAAGGGCACTACTTGTGACCATGGCCAGAATAGCAGCCTTTTCCTTAAAGGGCACTACTTGTGACCATGGACAGAATAGCAGCCTTTTCCTTAAAGGACACTACTTGTGACCATGGCCAGAATAAGTGCAATGCATTGACAATAGGATGTCCTTTTGTCTGTGAACTGATTTGTTTGGTTTACGGAGCTTCATATGGTTATGAAACTCTGTATCCTTCAGAAGGACAGTGACAGACAGCGAGGATGACATTGGGCTGCTTTCGTCACGTTCTCTCTCTCCTCTCCTGTCCCAAGATGCACTGCTGTGAGGAAATCTCCCTCCTAATCCATTTAGAAGACACATATCCATCTCAGCTTGTCTGACCCCAGGAAGACAGGGACAGATTTCTGTCTGACCCCATGAAGACAGGGACAGATCTCTGACCCCATGAAGACAGGGACAGATCTCTGACCCCATGAAGACAGGGACAGATTTCTGACTGACCCCATGAAGACAGGGACAGATTTCTGACTGACCCCATGAAGACAGGGACAGATTTCTGACTGACCCCATGAAGACAGGGACAGATCTCTGACTGACCCCATGAAGACAGGGACAGATTTCTGTCTGACCCCATGAAGACAGGGACAGATTTCTGACTGACCCCATGAAGACAGGGACATATCTCTGACTGACCCCATGAAGACAGGGACAGATTTCTGACTGACCCCATGAAGACAGGGACAGATTTCTGTCTGACCCCATGAAGACAGGGACAGATTTCTGTCTGACCCCATGAAGACAGGGACAGATCTCTGACCCCATGAAGACAGGGACAGATTTCTGACTGACCCCATGAAGACAGGGACAGATTTCTGACTGACCCCATGAAGACAGGGACAGATCTCTGACCCCATGAAGACAGGGACAGATTTCTGTCTGACCCCATGAAGACAGGGACATATTTCTGACTGACCCCATGAAGACAGGGACAGATCTCTGACCCCATGAAGACAGGGACAGATCTCTGACCCCATGAAGACAGGGACAGATTTCTGTCTGACCCCATGAAGACAGGGACAGATTTCTGACTGACCCCATGAAGACAGGGACAGATTTATGTCTGACCCCATGAAGACAGGGACAGATTTCTGTCTGACCCCATGAAGACAGGGACATATTTCTGACTGACCCCATGAAGACAGGGACAGATTTCTGACCCCATGAAGACAGGGACAGATTTCTGACTGACCCCATGAAGACAGGGACAGACCTCTGACCCCATGAAGACAGGGATAGATCTCTGACTGACCCCATGAAGACAGGGACAGATCTCTGACTGACCCCATGAAGACAGGGACAGATCTCTGTCTGACCCCATGAAGACAGGGACAGATTTATGTCTGACCCCATGAAGACAGGGACAGATTTCTGACTGACCCCATGAAGACAGGGACAGATTACTGTCTGACCCCATGAAGACAGGGACAGATTTCTGTCTGACCCCATGAAGACAGGGACAGATTTCTGACTGACCCCATGAAGACAGGGACAGATCTCTGACTGACCCCATGAAGACAGGGACCGATTTCTGTCTGACCCCATGAAGACAGGGACAGATTTCTGTCTGACCCCATGAAGACAGGAACAGATCTCTGACCCCATGAAGACAGGGACAGATTTCTGACTGACCCCAAGAAGACAGGGACAGATCTCTGACCCCATGAAGACAGGGACAGATTTCTGACCCCATGAAGACAGGGACATATCTCTGACCCCATGAAGACAGGGACAGATCTCTGACCCCATGAAGACAGGGACAGATTTCTGTTTTCTATTTTTTTTCTATTTCTATTTCATATTCTGCACTAGGGCCTTATAGGTCCCTGGTCAACAGGAACCTTACTCCCTATATTCTGCACTAGGGCCCTATAGGTCCCTGGTCAACAGGAACCTTACTCCCTATATTCTGCACTAGGGCCCTATAGGTCCCTGGTCAACAGGAACCTTACTCCCTATATTCTGCACTAGGGCCCTATAGGTCCCTGGTCAACAGGAACCTTACTCCCTATTTTCTGCACTAGGGCCCTATAGGTCCCTGGTCAACAGGAACCCTACTCCCTATTTTCAAAGTACATTATATATTGAGAACATGTAGCCGTCTGGGTTACAGAGAGTAGAACAACGGCTAAACGGCTAATTATCAGGACTTTAATGTGTTGAAGTATATCCTTGTAGTGTTGGCCTCCTGCCATTCTGGTGCTTGGCTCACTGTGCTATCTGTCTCTCTTAAAGGGAAAGGCTTCCGTCTCACTGTGCTGTCTGTCTCTCTTAAAGGGAAAGGCTTCCGTCTCACTGTGCTGTCTGTCTCTCTTAAAGGGAAAGGCTTCCATCTCACTGTGCTGTCTGTCTCTCTTAAAGAGAAAGGCTTCCATCTCACTGTGCTGTCTGTCTCTCTTAAAGGGAAAGGCTTCCGTCTCACTGTGCTGTCTGTCTCTCTTAAAGGGAAAGGCTTCCATCTCACTGTGCTGTCTGTCTCTCTTAAAGAGAAAGGCTTCCATCTCACTGTGCTGTCTGTCTCTCTTAAAGGGAAAGGCTTCCATCTCACTGTGCTGTCTGTCTCTCTTAAAGGGAAAGGCTTCCATCTCACTGTGCTGTCTGTCTCTCTTAAAGGAAAAGGCTTCCATCTCACTGTGCTGTCTGTCTCTCTTAAAGGGAAAGGCTTCCATCTCACTGTGCTGTCTGTCTCTCTTAAAGGGAAAGGCTTCCATCTCACTGTGCTGTCTGTCTCTCTTAAAGGGAAAGGCTTCCATCTCACTGTGCTGTCTGTCTCTCTTAAAGGAAAAGGCTTCCATCTCACTGTGCTGTCTGTCTCTCTTAAAGGGAAAGGCTTCCATCTCACTGTGCTGTCTGTCTCTCTTAAAGGGAAAGGCTTCCATCTCACTGTGCTGTCTGTCTCTCTTAAAGGGAAAGGCTTCCATCTCACCGTGCTGTCTGTCTCTCTTAAAGGAAAAGGCTTCCATCTCACTGTGCTGTCTGTCTCTCTTAAAGGAAAGGCTTCCATCTCACTGTGCTGTCTGTCTCTCTTAAAGGGAAAGGCTTCCATCTCACTGTGCTGTCTGTCTCTCTTAAAGGGAAAGGCTTCCATCTTGTAGACAAACGCAGCGGTCTGTCGGCCCGTGTGTAGATAGATGGAGGCGTCTGAGAAGCAGCAACATCGATGATTGATCAAGACTCTCAAGCCCGGTTTTATTCTCTAACAAAGTGTCTCTGGGTTGAAAATACATCAAGGGAAATAGAGGGAAAGCTTTCCGCTCAAAGAAGCCAGGATATTCATTATTCATTGTGAGCATTATTCTGAATTGCCCTTCCAGAGTTCCTTTAACGTGGCTGGGGTCAGGGTTCAGGGTTCAGTGTTCCTGGAGTCTATATTGAACTGCTGTAACGTGGCTGGGTTCAGGGGTCAGGGTTCAGTGTTCAGGGTTCCTGGAGTCTATGTTGAACTGCTGTAACGTGGCTGGGTTCAGGGGTCAGGGTTCAGGGTTCCTGGAGTCTATATTGAACTGCTGTTATGTGGCTGGGTTCAGGGGTCAGGGTTCAGGGTTCAGTGTTCCTGGAGTCTATATTGAACTACTGTTACGTGACTGGGTTCAGTGTTCAGGGGTCAGGATTCAGTGTTCAGGGTTCCTGGAGTCTATATTGAACTACTGTTACGTGACTGTGTTCAGGGTTCAGGGGTCAGGGTTCAGTGTTCAGGGTTCCTGGAGTCTATTTTGAACTGCTGTTACGTGACTGGGTTCAGGGTTCAGTGTTCAGGGTT
>NC_088415.1:92332861-92360361 GCF_034236695.1 Oncorhynchus nerka
TCCCTCTTTTCCTCCCTCTCTTTGTCTCCCTCTTTTCCTCCCCTCTCTTTGTCTCCCTTTTTCCTCCCTCTCTTTTCCTCCCTCTCCTTTGTCTCCCTCTTTTCATCCCTCTCTTTATCTCCCTCTCTTTTCCTCCCTCTTTTCCTCCCTCTCTTTATCTCCCTCTTTTCCTCCCTCTCTTTATCTCCCTCTTTTCCTCCCTCTCTTTGTCTCCCTCTCTTTGTCTCCCTGTTTTCCTCCCTCTCGTTGTCTCCCTCTTTTCCTCCCTCTCTTTGTCTCCCTCTTTTCCTCCCTCTCTTTTCCTCCCTCTCTTTGTCTCCCTCTCTTCCTCCCTCTCTTTTCCTCCCTCTCTTTGTCTCCCTCTTTTCCTCCCTCTCTTTTCCTCCCTCTCTTTGTCTCCCTCTTTTCATCCCTCTCTTTATCTCCCTCTTTTCCTCCCTCTCTTTATCTCCCTCTTTTCCTCCCTCTCTTTATCTCCCTCTTTTCCTCCCTCTCTTTATCTCCCTCTTTTCCTCCCTCTCTTTGTCTCCCTCTCTTTGTCTCCCTCTTTTCCTCCCTCTCTTTGTCTCCCTCTTTTCCTCCCTCTCTTTTCCTCCCTCTCTTCCTCCCTCTCTTTTCCTCCCTCTCTTTGTCTCCCTCTTTTCCTCCCTCTCTTTGTCTCCCTCTTTTCCTCCCTCTCTTTTCCTCCCTCTCTTTGTCTCCCTCTTTTCCTCCCTCTCTTTTCCTCCCTCTCTTTTCCTCGCTCTCTTTGTCTCCCTCTTTTCCTCCCTCTCTTTGTCTCCCTCTTTTCCTCCCTCTTTTCCTCCCTCTCTTTTCCTCCCTCTCTTTGTCTCCCTCTTTTCCTCCCTCTCTTTTCCTCCCTCTCTTTTCCTCCCTCTCTTTGTCTCCCTCTTTTCCTCCCTCTCTGTTCCTCCCTCTCTTTATCTCCCTCTTTTCCTCCCCCTCGTTGTCTCCCTCTTTTCCTCCCTCTCTTGTCTCCCTCTGTTCCTCCCTCTCTTTGTCTCCCTCTGTTCATCCCTCTCTTTATCTCCCTCTTTTCCTCCCTCTCTTTGTCTCCCTCTTTTCCTCCCTCTCTTTGTCTCCCTTTTTTCCTCCCTCTCTTTTCCTCCCTCTTTTCCTCCCTCTCTTTGTCTCCCTCTGTTCCTCCCTCTCTTTGTCTCCCTCTGTTCATCCCTCTCTTTATCTCCCTCTTTTCCTCCCTCTCTTTGTCTCCCTCTTTTCCTCCCTCTCTTTGTCTCCCTTTTTTCCTCCCTCTCTTTTCCTCCCTCTCCTTTGTCTCCCTCTTTTCATCCCTCTCTTTATCTCCCTCTCTTTTCCTCCCTCTTTTCCTCCCTCTCTTTATCTCCCTCTTTTCCTCCCTCTCTTTATCTCCCTCTTTTCCTCCCTCTCTTTGTCTCCCTCTCTTTGTCTCCCTGTTTTCCTCCCTCTCGTTGTCTCCCTCTTTTCCTCCCTCTCTTTGTCTCCCTCTTTTCCTCCCTCTCTTTTCCTCCCTCTCTTTGTCTCCCTCTCTTTATCTCCCTCTTTTCCTCCCTCTCTTTATCTCCCTCTTTTCCTCCCTCTCTTTATCTCCCTCTTTTCCTCCCTCTCCTTTCCTCCCTCTCTTTGTCTCCCTCTTTTCCTCCCTCTCTTTGTCTCCCTCTCTTCCTCCCTCTCTTTTCCTCCCTCTCTTTGTCTCCCTCTCTTTTCCTCCCTCTCTTTGTCTCCCTCTTTTCATCCCTCTCTTTTCCTCCCTCTTTTCCTCCCTCTCTTTGTCTCCCTCTTTTCCTCCCTCTCTTTTCCTCCCTCTCTTTGTCTCCCTCTCTTTAACTCCCTCTTTTCCTCCCCCTCGTTGTCTCCCTCTTTTCCTCCCTCTCTTTGTCTCCCTCTGTTATTTTCCTCCCTCTCTTTATCTCCCTCTTTTCCTCCCTCTCTTTGTCTCCTCTTTTCCTCCCTCTCTTTGTCTCCCTCTCTTTTCCTCCCTCTCTTTGTCTCCCTCTTTTCATCCCTCTCTTTTCCTCCCTCTTTTCCTCCCTCTCTTTGTCTCCCTCTTTTCCTCCCTCTCTTTTCCTCCCTCTCTCTTTGTCTCCCTCTCTTTAACTCCCTCTTTTCCTCCCCTCGTTGTCTCCCTCTTTTCCTCCCTCTCTTTGTCTCCCTCTGTTATTTTCCTCCCTCTCTTTATCTCCCTCTTTTCCTCCCTCTCTTTGTCTCCCTCTTTTCCTCCCTCTCTTTGTCTCCCTCTTTTCATCCCTCTCTTTATCTCCCTTTCTTTATCTCCCTCTTTGCCTCCCTCTCTTTATCTCCCCTCTTTTCCTCCCTCTCTTTATCTCACTCTTTTCCTCCCTCTCTTTATCTTCCTCTTTTCCTCCCTCTCTTTGTCTCCCTCTCTTTGTCTCCCTCTTTTCCTCCCTCTCTTTTCCTCTCTCTCTTTGTCTCCCTCTTTTCCTCCCTCTCTTTGTCTCCCTCTTTTCCTCCCTCTCTTTTCCTCCCTCTCTTTGTCTCCCTCTTTTCCTCCCTCTCTTTTCCTCCCTCTCTTTTCCTCCCTCTCTTTGTCTCCCTCTCTTTATCTCCCTTTTTTCCTCCCTCTCGTTGTCTCCCTCTTTTCCTCCCTCTCTTTGTCTCCCTCTTTTCCTCCCTCTCTTTGTCTCCCTCTGTTCCTCCCTCTCTTTGTCTCCCTCTGTTCCTCCCTCTCTTTGTCTCCCTCTGTTCCTCCCTCTCTTTGTCTCCCTCTGTTCCTCCCTCTCTTTTCCTCCCTCTCTTTTCCTCCCTCTCTTTGTCTCCCTCTCTTTGTCTCCCTCTTTTCCTCCCTCTCTTTTCCTCTCTCTCTTTGTCTCCCTCTTTTCCTCCCTCTCTTTGTCTCCCTCTTTTCCTCCCTCTCTTTTCCTCCCTCTCTTTGTCTCCCTCTTTTCCTCCCTCTCTTTTCCTCCCTCTCTTTTCCTCCCTCTCTTTGTCTCCCTCTCTTTATCTCCCTCTTTTCCTCCCTCTCGTTGTCTTCCTCTTTTCCTCCCTCTATTTGTCTCCCTCTGTTCTTTTCCTCCCTCTCTTTATCTCCCTTTTTTCCTCCCTCTCGTTGTCTTCCTCTTTTCCTCCCTCTCTTTGTCTCCCTCTTTTCCTCCCTCTCTTTGTCTCCCTCTTTTCCTCCCTCTCTTTATCTCCCTCTTTTCCTCCCTCTCTTTGTCTCCCTCTCTTTGTCTCCCTGTTTTCCTCCCTCTCGTTGTCTCCCTCTTTTCCTCCCTCTCTTTGTCTCCCTCTTTTCCTCCCTCTCTTTTCCTCCCTCTCTTTGTCTCCCTCTCTTTATCTCCCTCTTTTCCTCCCTCTCTTTATCTCCCTCTTTTCCTCCCTCTCTTTATCTCCCTCTTTTCCTCCCTCTCCTTTCCTCCCTCTCTTTGTCTCCCTCTTTTCCTCCCTCTCTTTGTCTCCCTCTCTTCCTCCCTCTCTTTTCCTCCCTCTCTTTGTCTCCCTCTCTTTTCCTCCCTCTCTTTGTCTCCCTCTTTTCATCCCTCTCTTTTCCTCCCTCTTTTCCTCCCTCTCTTTGTCTCCCTCTTTTCCTCCCTCTCTTTTCCTCCCTCTCTTTGTCTCCCTCTCTTTAACTCCCTCTTTTCCTCCCCCTCGTTGTCTCCCTCTTTTCCTCCCTCTCTTTGTCTCCCTCTGTTATTTTCCTCCCTCTCTTTATCTCCCTCTTTTCCTCCCTCTCTTTGTCTCCCTCTTTTCCTCCCTCTCTTTGTCTCCCTCTCTTTTCCTCCCTCTCTTTGTCTCCCTCTTTTCATCCCTCTCTTTTCCTCCCTCTTTTCCTCCCTCTCTTTGTCTCCCTCTTTTCCTCCCTCTCTTTTCCTCCCTCTCTTTGTCTCCCTCTCTTTAACTCCCTCTTTTCCTCCCCCTCGTTGTCTCCCTCTTTTCCTCCCTCTCTTTGTCTCCCTCTGTTATTTTCCTCCCTCTCTTTATCTCCCTCTTTTCCTCCCTCTCTTTGTCTCCCTCTTTTCCTCCCTCTCTTTGTCTCCCTCTTTTCATCCCTCTCTTTATCTCCCTTTCTTTATCTCCCTCTTTGCCTCCCTCTCTTTATCTCCCTCTTTTCCTCCCTCTCTTTATCTCACTCTTTTCCTCCCTCTCTTTATCTTCCTCTTTTCCTCCCTCTCTTTGTCTCCCTCTCTTTGTCTCCCTCTTTTCCTCCCTCTCTTTTCCTCTCTCTCTTTGTCTCCCTCTTTTCCTCCCTCTCTTTGTCTCCCTCTTTTCCTCCCTCTCTTTTCCTCCCTCTCTTTGTCTCCCTCTTTTCCTCCCTCTCTTTTCCTCCCTCTCTTTTCCTCCCTCTCTTTGTCTCCCTCTCTTTATCTCCCTTTTTTCCTCCCTCTCGTTGTCTCCCTCTTTTCCTCCCTCTCTTTGTCTCCCTCTTTTCCTCCCTCTCTTTGTCTCCCTCTTTTCCTCCCTCTCTTTGTCTCCCTCTGTTCCTCCCTCTCGTTGTCTCCCTCTTTTCCTCCCTCTCTTTGTCTCCCTCTTTTCCTCCCTCTCTTTGTCTCCCTCTGTTCCTCCCTCTCTTTGTCTCCCTCTGTTCCTCCCTCTCTTTGTCTCCCTCTGTTCCTCCCTCTCTTTGTCTCCCTCTGTTCCTCCCTCTCTTTTCCTCCCTCTCTTTTCCTCCCTCTCTTTGTCTCCCTCTCTTTGTCTCCCTCTTTTCCTCCCTCTCTTTTCCTCTCTCTCTTTGTCTCCCTCTTTTCCTCCCTCTCTTTGTCTCCCTCTTTTCCTCCCTCTCTTTTCCTCCCTCTCTTTGTCTCCCTCTTTTCCTCCCTCTCTTTTCCTCCCTCTCTTTTCCTCCCTCTCTTTGTCTCCCTCTCTTTATCTCCCTCTTTTCCTCCCTCTCGTTGTCTTCCTCTTTTCCTCCCTCTATTTGTCTCCCTCTGTTCTTTTCCTCCCTCTCTTTATCTCCCTTTTTTCCTCCCTCTCGTTGTCTTCATCTTTTCCTCCCTCTCTTTGTCTCCCTCTTTTCCTCCCTCTCTTTGTCTCCCTCTTTTCCTCCCTCTCTTTGTCTCCCTCTGTTCCTCCCTCTCGTTGTCTCCCTCTTTTCCTCCCTCTCTTTGTCTCCCTCTTTTCCTCCCTCTCTTTGTCTCCCTCTGTTCCTCCCTCTCTTTGTCTCCCTCTGTTCCTCCCTCTCTTTGTCTCCCTCTGTTCCTCCCTCTCTTTTCCTCCCTCTCTTTTCCTCCCTCTCTTTGTCTCCCTCTGTTCCTCCCTCTCTTTGTCTCCCTCTTTTCCTCCCTCTCATTATCTCCCTCTTTTCCTCCCTCTCTTTGTCTCCCTCTGTTCCTCCCTCTCTTTATCTCCCTCTTTTCCTCCATCTCTTTGTCTCCCTCTCTTTGTCTCCCTCTGTTCCTCCCTCTCTTTGTCTCCCTCTGTTCCTCCCTCTCTTTGTCTCCCTCTGTTCCTCCCTCTCTTTGTCTCCCTCTGTTCCTCCCTCTCTTTGTCTCCCTCTTTTTCCTCCCTCTCTTTGTCTCCCTCTTTTCCTCCCTCTCTTTTCCTCCCTCTTTTCCTCCCTCTTTTCCTCCCTCTCTTTGTCTCCCTCTTTTCCTCCCTCTCTTTTCCTCCCTCTTTTCCTCCCTCTCTTTTCCTCCCTCTCTTTTCCTCCCTCTTTTCCTCCCTCTCTTTGTCTCCCTCTTTTCCTCCCTCTCTTTGTCTCCCTCTTTTCCTCCCTCTCTTTGTCTCCCTCTTTTCCTCCCTCTCTTCAGAGCTTCTTTGAGGGGCAGTCAGCGCCGTGGGACTCCGCGAAGAAAGATGAGAACCGGATGAAGAACCGATATGGGAACATTATTGCGTGTGTGTATAAAGCATTATCTGATCAATAATCTATATTATAGACTGGTCTCTCTCTCCTCTCTGATCAATAATCTATATTATAGACTGGTCTCTCTCTCCTCTCTGATCAATAATCTATATTATAGACTGGTCTCTCTCTCCTCTCTGATCAATAATCTATATTATAGACTGGTCTCTCTCTCCTCTGATCAATAATCTATATTATATACTGGTCTCTCTCTCCTCTCTGATCAATAATCTATATTATAGACTGGTCTCTCTCTCCTCTCTGATCAATAATCTATATTATAGACTGGTCTCTCTCTCCTCTGATCAATAATCTATATTATAGACTGGTCTCTCTCTCCTCTCTGATCAATAATCTATATTATAGACTGGTCTCTCTCTCCTCTCTGATCATTAATCTATATTATAGACTGGTCTCTCTCTCCTCTCTGATCAATATGAATCTATATTATCGACTGGTCTCTATCCCCTCTCTGATCAATATGATGCTTTGTAAGTAGGAAAAGATGCAAAATCGGTAGTGTATCAAATACTTGTACTCTGTATATATATTGTATATATATATTATATGTATATTCTCCCTCTCCTCCTCCCACTCCTTTCTCGTCCTACATTTCTCCCTCTCCTTCTCCTCCTCCCACTCCTTTCTCGTCCTACATTTCTCCCTCTCCTTCTCCTCCCCCACTCCTTTCTCATCCTACATTTCTCCCTCTCCTTCTCCTCCCCCACTCCTTTCTCATCCTACATTTCTCCCTCTCCTTCTCCTCCTCCCACTCCTTTCTCATCCTACATTTCTCCCTCTCCTTCTCCTCCTCCCACTCCTTTCTCGTCCTACATTTCTCCCTCTCCTTCTCCTCCTCCCACTCCTTTCTCATCCTACATTTCTCCCTCTCCTTCTCCTCCCCCACTCCTTTCTCGTCCTACATTTCTCCCTCTTCTTCTCCTCCTCCCACTCCTTTCTCATCCTACATTTCTCCCTCTCCTTCTCTCTCCTCCCACTCCTTTCTCTTCCGATCTCTCTCCCTCTCCTTTCTCTTCCTACCTCTCAATTCAATTCAAGGGGCTTTATTGGCATGGGAAACATGTGTTAACATTGCCAAAGCAAGTGAGGTAGATAATATACAAAAGTGAAATAAACAATAAAAATTAACTCTCCCTCTCCTTCTCTCTCCCTCTTCCATATTTTTTCTCTTTCTAACTCTCTCTCTCCTCCCACTCCTCCTCCTTCTCTTTTCTCTTCCTACCTCTCCCTCTCCTCCTCCCTCTCCTCCCTACCCCACTTCCTACCCCTCTCTCCTCCCTCTCCTTTCTCTTCCTACCTCTCTCTCTTCATCCTCCCTCTCCTTTCTCTTCCTACCTTTCTCTCTCCTCCTCCTCCTCCCTCTTCTTCGTCTCTCTCTGTGTCCCTCCCTCCTTGATTAACGTGATTCATTCTGAACAGGTTCCTCTCCTCCTGTCTTCCAGATGATCACTCCCGAGTCAGACTTCAGCCCCTGGAGGGAGAGCAGAACTCTGATTACATTAATGCAAATTACGTTGATGTAAGTACACACACCAGCCAGCCAACACGCACACACACACACACACACACACACACACACACACACAACTAGCTACATGGACGCAAAGGTCATTGCGCTCATTCGCTGCCTTGGTCCCTCTCGAAGGGAGAAGGTGGCTGGCACGGGAGTCGTGAGGGGCCACACAAAGAGACAAACACACACACACACACACAAACACACAGAGACACAGACAGAACCACACACAGACACAGACAGACACACACACACACACACAAACACACACACACACACAGACACAGACCGACATTGGCCCTTATTTTAAACTTGTATGTCTTCCTTATTTGAATAAGAGATGGAGTGAATAAGAGATGGCCTGGACTGAGTAGAGGGGAGGCTAATGGGTTGCCGGGGGAAACTGAGGTTCTGGTGCTTTATGGTACGAACGGGACTTATACATGAAGCAGTGTTAGTGATAAGGAGAGACAGCTCCTGTGTAATTCAGAGACAACCATACAACATGAGAACATCAGAATGAATCTATTGGAGTAAGTTGGAGGTAACAGCGTAGTAAAGCGGGTGGATTAAGACGCTGGGCTGACAGTAGTTAGTACCTCTGTACTGTCTGTAATGACTCCTCTGATGTGTGTCCTGCTGTTGTACCTGAATGCCTAAGAGCACCTCTCCCCACCCATCCCCCCCTCCGTCCCCCCTCTCCCCCCTCCGTCTCCCCCTCTCCTCCGTTTCCCCTCCCTCTCTGTACCCCCTGTCCCCCCCTCCGTCTCTCCCTCCCTCTCTCTACCCCCCACCCCATCTCTCCTCCCTCTCTCTACCCCCCGTCTCTCCCCTCCCTCTACCCCCTGCCCCCTCCGTTTCCCCCTCCCTTCTCTACCCCCCACCCCATCTCTCCCCTCCCTCTCTCTACAACCCCCACCCCATCTCTCCCTCCCTCTCTCTACCCCCCGTCTCTCCCCTCCCTCTACCCCCCCCACCCCATCTCTCCCCTCCCTCTCTCTACCCCCCCAACCCATCTCTCCCTCCCTCTCTCTGCCCCCCCACCCCATCTCTCCCCTCCCTCTCTCTACCCCCCACCCCATCTCTCCCCTCCCTCTCTCTCTACCCCCCGTCTCTCCCTCCCTCTACCCCCACCCCATCTCTCCCCTCCCTCTCTCACCCCCTCCCCTCCGTCTCTCCCTCCCTCTCTCTACCCCCTGTCTCTCCCCTCCCTCTCTCTACCCCCACCCCATCTCTCCTCCTCTCTCTCTACCCCCCACCCCATCTCTCCCTCCTCTCTCTACCCCCCACCCCCATCTCTCCCTCCCTCTCTCTACCCCCCACCCCATCTCTCCCTCCTCTCTCTACCCCCCCCACCCCGTCTCTCCCTCCCTCTCTTTCCCCCCACCCCATCTCTCCCCTCCCTCTCTCTACCCCCACCCCATCTCTCCCCTCCCTCTCTCTACCCCCACCCCATCTCTCCCCTCTCTCTACCCCCGTCTCTCCCCTCTCTGCCCCCCATTATCTCTCCCCTCCCTCTCTCTACCCCGCCCCCTTCGTCTCTGCCTCCCTCTCTCTACCCCCCACCCCATCTCTCCCCTCACTCTCTCTACCCCCTCCGTCTCTCCCCTCTCTCTACCCCCACCCCATCTCTCCCCTCCCTCTCTCTACCCCCTCCGTCTCTCCTCTCTCTCTACCCCCACCCCATCTCTCCCCTCCCTCTCTCTACCCCGTCCCCCCTTCGTCTCTGGCCTTTAATGTGGTCATTTGTAATCTGTTGTTACGCCTTCAGACGTACATTCATAATACTTGGTGCTCACACACACACACACACACACACACACACACACACACACACACACACCCAACCAACCAACCTTTCCAAGCGTAAATTGATAATACAAGGTGGGCCAGCAGCGAATGTGGGGAACAGTCTGGTGAGAACATTAGCTTGTGGGGAACAGTCTGTTCGATGGGCGTTGAGGTCAGGGCTCAGCGCAGGCCAGTCAAAAACTTCCACAACGATCTCCGACAAACCATATCTGTATGGACCTCGCTTTGTGCACGGGGGCATTGTGATGCCGAAACAGGAAAGGGCCTTCCCCAAAGCTGTTGCCACAAAGTTGGAAGCACAGAATCATCTAGAATGTCATTGTATGCTGTAGCGTTAAGATTTCCCTTCACTGGAACTAAGGGGCCTAGTCTGAACCATGAAAAACAGCCCCAGACCATTATTCCTCATCCACCAAACTTTACAGTTGGCACTATGCATTCGGGCAGTAACATTCTCCTGGCATCCGCCAAACCCAGAATCATCCGTCGGATTGCAGATGGTGAAGCGTGATTCATCACTCCAGAGAACATGTTTCCACTTCTCCAGAGTCCAATGGCGGCGAGTTTGACACCACTCCACCCGACGCTTGGCGTTGCGCATGGTGATCTTAGGCTTGTGTGCAGCTGCTCGACCATGGAAACCCATTTCATGAAGCTCCCGACGAACAGTTATTGTGCTGACGTTGCTTCCAGAGGCAGTTTGGAACTCGGTAGTGAGTGTTGCAACCGAGGACAGACCATTTTTACATGCTACACCACTCTGTGGTCCCGTTCTGTGAACTTGGTGGCCTACCACTTCGCGGCTGAGCCGTTGTTGCTCTTAGATGTTTCCCCTGCACAATAACAGCACTTACAGTTGACCGGGGCAGATCTAGCAGGGCAGACATTTGACGAACTGACTTGTTGAAAAGGTGGCATCCTATCACGGTGCCATGTTGAAACTCACTGAGCTCTTCAGTAAGGCTATTCTACTTCCAATGTTTGTCTATGGAGATCGCATGGCTGTGTGCTCTATTTTATACACCTTATACTCTCTTATCCAGAGCCACTACAGTAGTGAGTCATTTAGCAGACTCTGATCCAGAGCCACTTACAGTAGTGAGTCATCTAGCAGACTCTCTTATCTAGAGCCACTACAGTAGTGAGTCATTTAGCAGACTCTCTTATCCAGAGCCACTACAGTAGTGAGTCATTTAACAGACTCTCTTATCCAGAGCCACTACAGTAGTGAGTCATTTAACAGACTCTCTGATCCAGAGCCACTACAGTAGTGAGTCATTTAACAGACTCTCTTATCCAGAGCCACTACAGTAGTGAGTCATTTAACAGACTCTCTGATCCAGAGCCACTACAATAGTGAGTCATTTAACAGACTCTCTGATCCACTACAGTAGTGAGTCATTTAACAGACTCTCTGATCCAGAGCCACTAACAGTAGTGAGTCATTTAACAGACTCTCTGATCCAGAGCCACTACAGTAGTGAGTCATTTAGCAGACTCTCTGCAGTGCCCTACCAACTGAGCCACACAGGACTAGAACTTAATTGGAATCTTTGTGGGAATGTTCTCGGGTTTGCTGGGGAGAGGTGTGTGTGTGTGTGTGTGTGTGTGTGTGTGTGTGTGTGTGTGTGTGTGTGTGTGTGTGTGTGTGTGTGTGTGTGTGTGTGTGTGTGTGTGTGTGTGTGTGTGTGTGTGTGTGTGTGTGTGCACCATTATCAGATAAGAATATATGCATATTAAATATTAGACCCTGGTTGAAAAGGATTTTCCTTTCCCCTGCCTGTCTGCTTACGGTATCGTAGGAAAAGTACTTCGCAGCAAGACGCACACACACACACACACACACACACACTCACACACACACTCACACACACACACTCACACTCACACACTCACTCACACACACACACACTCACTCACTCACTCACACACACACACTCACTCTCACACACTCACTCACACACTCACACTCACACACACACTCACACTCACACACTCACTCACACTCACACACACACACACACACTCACACACACACTCACTCACACACACACTCACACACTCCGCAGCAACACACAGATGGACAGATGGATAATGATGTTTCTCTGAAAGCCGCTCTAACAAGCCTGTCCTGACTAATCAACTCTTCTGTCTAGAACATCTCCATCAGGGTTAATTTGCCTTTGATTAGCACCCAGGAAGGTGTGGTTATGTCATGTTAAGGAATGACAGTACAGTCATTACCTACCTTCTACATCAATCTCAGCCCTGCCTTCTATATCACACAATATCGCTCACACACACGCACGCACGCACACACACACACACACACACACACACACACACACACACACACACACACACACACACTCTCACACACATCCTCTCTCTAATCCACTACTGTTAATCGCAGACTGACCAGTGTTAATCGCAGACTGACCAGTGTTACTCACAGACTGACGGGTGTTAATCGCAGACTGATGGTCATTAATCACAGACTGACGGGTGTTAATCGCAGACTGACCAGTGTTAATCACAGACTGACCAGTGTTAATCGCAGACTGACGGGTGTTAATCCCAGACTGATGGGTGTTAATCGCAGACTGATGGCCGTTAATCACAGACTGACCAGTGTTAATCGCAGACTGATGGGTGTTAATCCCAGACTGATGGGTGTTAATCCCAGACTGATTGGTGTTAATCCCAGACTAACCAGTGTTAATCCCAGACTGATGGGTGTTAATCCCAGACTGATGGGTGTTAATCCCAGACTGATGGGTGTTAATCCCAGACTGATGGGTGTTAATCCCAGACTGATTGGTGTTAATCCCAGACTGACCAGTGTTAATCCCAGACAGATGGGTGTTAATCCCAGACTGATGGGTGTTAATCCCAGACTGATGGGTGTTAATCCCAGACTGATGGGTGTTAATCCCAGACTGATTGGTGTTAATCCCAGACTGACCAGTGTTAATCCCAGACTGATGGGTGTTAATCCCATACTGATGTGTGTTAATCGCAGACTGACCAGTGTTAATCCCAGACTGATGGGTGTTAATCGCAGACTGACCAGTGTTAATCGCAGACTGACCAGTGTTGATCGCAGACTGACCAGTGTTGATCGCAGACTGACCAGTGTTGATCGCAGACTGACCAGTGTTAATCGCAGACTGATGGGTGTTAATCCCAGACTGATGGGTGTTAATCGCAGACTGACCAGTGTTAATCGCAGACTGACCAGTGTTGATCGCAGACTGACCAGTGTTGATCGCAGACTGACCAGTGTTGATCGCAGACTGACCAGTGTTAATCGCAGACTGACCAGTGTTGATCGCAGACTGACCAGTGTTGATCGCAGACTGACCAGTGTTGATCGCAGACTTGACCAGTGTTGATCGCAGACTGACCAGTGTTGATCGCAGACTGACCAGTGTTAATCGCAGACTGACCAGTGTTAATCGCAGACTGACCAGTGTTGATCGCAGACTGACCAGTGTTGATCGCAGACTGACCAGTGTTAATCGCAGACTGACCAGTGTTGATCGCAGACTGACCAGTGTTAATTGCAGACTGATGGTCATTAATCGCAGACTGACCAGTGTTAATCGCAGACTGACCAGTGTTAATCACAGACTGACCAGTGTTAATCGCAGACTGACGGGTGTTAATCCCAGACTGATGGTCATTAATCGCAGACTGACCAGTGTTAATCGCAGACTGACCAGTGTTAATCGCAGACTGACGGGTGTTAATCCCAGACTGATGGGTGTTAGTCCCAGACTGATGGTCATTAATCGCAGACTGACCAGTGTTAATCGCAGACTGATGGTCATTAATCACAGACTGACCAGTGTTAATCGCAGACTGACCAGTGTTACTCCCAGACTGATGGTCATTAATCGCAGACTGACCAGTGTTAATCCCAGACTGACAGGTGTTAATCCCAGACTGACGGGTGTTAATCCCAGACTAATGGGTGTTAATCGCAGACTGATGGGTGTTAATCCCAGACTGATGGGTGTTAATCGCAGACTGATGGGTGTTAATCGCAGACTGATGGGTGTTAATCCCAGACTGATGGGTGTTAATCGCAGACTGATGGGTGTTAATCCCAGACTGATGGGTGTTAATCCCAGACTGATTGGTGTTAATCCCAGACTAACCAGTGTTAATCCCAGACTGATGGGTGTTAATCCCAGACTGATGGGTGTTAATCCCAGACTGATGGGTGTTAATCCCAGACTGATGGGTGTTAATCCCAGACTGATGGGTGTTAATCCCAGACTGATTGGTGTTAATCCCAGACTGACCAGTGTTAATCCCAGACTGATGGGTGTTAATCCCATACTGATGTGTGTTAATCGCAGACTGACCAGTGTTAATCCCAGACTGATGGGTGTTAATCGCAGACTGACCAGTGTTAATCGCAGACTGACCAGTGTTGATCGCAGACTGACCAGTGTTGATCGCAGACTGACCAGTGTTGATCACAGACTGACCAGTGTTAATCCCATACTGATGTGTGTTAATCGCAGACTGACCAGTGTTAATCCCAGACTGATGGGTGTTAATCGCAGACTGACCAGTGTTAATCGCAGACTGACCAGTGTTGATCGCAGACTGACCAGTGTTGATCGCAGACTGACCAGTGTTGATCGCAGACTGACCAGTGTTGATCGCAGACTGACCAGTGTTAATCGCAGACTGACCAGTGTTAATCGCAGACTGACCAGTGTTGATCGCAGACTGACCAGTGTTGATCGCAGACTGACCAGTGTTGATCGCAGACTGACCAGTGTTGATCGCAGACTGACCAGTGTTAATCGCAGACTGACCAGTGTTGATCGCAGACTGACCAGTGTTAATCGCAGACTGATGGTCATTAATCGCAGACTGACCAGTGTTAATCGCAGACTGACCAGTGTTAATCACAGACTGACCAGTGTTAATTGCAGACTGACGGGTGTTAATCCCAGACTGATGGTCATTAATCGCAGACTGACCAGTGTTAATCGCAGACTGACCAGTGTTAATCGCAGACTGACGGGTGTTAATCCCAGACTAATGGGTGTTAATCGCAGACTGATGGGTGTTAATCCCAGACTAATGGGTGTTAATCGCAGACTGATGGGTGTTAATCCCAGACTGATGGGTGTTAATCCCAGACTGATGGGTGTTAATCGCAGACTGATGGGTGTTAATCCCAGACTGATGGGTGTTAATCCCAGACTGATGGGTGTTAATCACAGACTGATGGGTGTTAATCCCAGACTGACCAGTGTTAATCCCAGACTGATGGGTGTTAATCACAGACTGATGGGTGTTAATCACAGACTGATGGGTGTTAATCCCAGACTGACGGGTGTTAATCACAGACTGACGGGTGTTAATCGCAGACTGATGGGCATTAATCCCAGACTGATGGGCATTAATCCCAGACTGATGGGTGTTAATCGCAGACTGATGGGTGTTAATCCCAGACTGATGGTCATTAATTGCAGACTGACCAGTGTTAATCGCAGACTGATGGTCATTAATCGCAGACTGGCCAGTGTTAATCGCAGACTGATGGGTGTTAATCCCAGATTGATGGTCATTAATCGCAGACTGACCAGTGTTAATCGCAGACTGATGGGTGTTAATCCCAGACTGATGGGTGTTAATTCCAGACTGATGGGTGTTAATCCCAGACTGATGGGTGTTAATCGCAGACTGATGGGTGTTAATCCCAGACTGACGGGTGTTAATCCCAGACTGACGGGTGTTAATCGCAGACTGATGGGTGTTAATCCCAGACTGTCTCATTTTCTGCTTTATTCATGTTTTAATGTGACTTTAAATCGCTGACATTGGTTTTACAGTTTAAAAGGGACTTTTATGATGTTTCTCATGTCCTTGAGTATTTAGGAAAGTGCAAGTCCTCCTATCTATTTAAATAAATATTAGTAAATAATGTTGTTATTATGGGTTCTTGTTCAACCTCGCCTCTAATGCGATGGGTGAAACTGCTTATCTTTGACGAGGCGTTCGATGTCAGCTGGATGTCAAGATGACGCTAATCGCAGCTGGTTTTCCAGGTTTTAACAGATTCCGGTCAGTTTTGAGCAGAATCAAGTTTTTTTTGAAAGAGTCATTTGAGAATTGAGTCACTTGAGAATTGAGCGGAATCGAGAGACATTTGAGAATCGAGTCACTTGAGAATTGAGTGGAATCGAGAGACATTTGAGAATCGAGTCACTTGGGAATTGAGTGGAATCGAGAGTCATTTGAGAATTGAGTCACTTAAGAATTGAGCGGAATCGAGAGACATTTGAGAATCGAGTCACTTGGGAATTGAACGGAATCGAGAGACATTTGAGAATCGAGTCACTTGAGAATTGAGTGGAATCGAGAGTCATTTGAGAATTGAATCACTTAAGAATTGATCGGAATCGAGAGACATTTGAGAATTGAACGGAATCGAGAGACATTTGAGAATCGAGTCACTTGAGAATTGAGTGGAATCGAGAGTCATTTGAGAATTGAATCACTTAAGAATTGAGCGGAATCGAGAGACATTTGAGAATTGAGTGGAATCGAGAGTCATTTGAGAATTGAGTCACTTGAGAATTGAGTGGAATCAAGAGTCATTTGAGAAATGAGTCACTTGAGAATTGAGCGGAATCGAGAGACATTTTAGAATTGAGTCACTTGAGAATTGAGTGGAATCGAGACTCATTTGAGAATTGAGTCACTTGAGAATTGAGCAAAATCTAGTTTTTTTTTGCAAGAGTCATTTGAGAATTGAGTCACTTGAGAATTGAGCGGAATCGAGAGTAATTTAAGAATTGAGTCACTTGAGAATTGAGCAGAATCGAGAGTCATTTTGGAAAAGAACTGCTCACAGATGCACATTTAAGTGCATGTCTCCTCAGAACAGGAAATTGCTCGGGGCTAGCGTACATTTTTGTAGAATTCAAGGAGAGGGAGGTTGTTGTGCCTGACTTTGAGCTAGTCATTGCTTTGCAGCTCAATGTCATCTGCTAGTTCGACGTTAAACGGGATTTGAAAATATGTTCAACTTTAGGTGTTTACTTTTCACATCCTTTTAAACCTCTCGCAAAATAACTTGGCAAGCTTTCCACACTCACCCTCATTTTCCAACGTAATCTCAGGCTCTTGTCCTCAAAGGGTAGGAAAATGCGTTTACCCCTTTCTAGTGGGACTTGCCACAGCTTTCATTTCACTTCAAACTGTTTCACATGTGACAGCAGATCGCTGAGAATCTGGTTCGACCATTGGAGCTTTTTAAAAAAAATATATATTTTTGAAAAACGACATCTAGAGCTTTTTTTATTCAGTTGGGATTTTCAGTTTATTTTCGGGAATGTGAAATGTCAGAATAATAGTAGAGAGCATGATTTATTTCAGCTTTTATTTATTTCATCACATTCCCAGTGGGTCAGAAGTTTACATACAATCAATTAGCATTTGGTAGTATTGCCTTTAAATGGTTTAACTTGAGTCAAATGTTTCGGTTAGCCTTCCACAAGCTTCCCACAATAAGTTGGGGGAATTTTGGCCCACTCCTCCTGACAGAACTGGTGTAACTGAGTCAGGTTTGTAGGCCTCCTTGCTCACAAAAACTTTTCAGTTCTGCCCACATATTTTCTATAGGATTGAGGTCAGGGCTTTGTGATGGCCACTCCAATACATTAACTTTGTTGTCCTTAAGCCATTTTGCCACATCTTGGGGTCATTGCCCATTTAAGACCCATCTGTGACCAAGCTTTAACTTCCTGACTGATGTGTTGAGATGTTGCTTCAATATATCCACATCATTTTCCTACCTCATGAAGCCATCTATTTTGTGAAGTGCACCAGTCCCTCCTGCAGCAAAGAACCCCCACAACATGATGCTGCCACCCCTGTGCTTCACGGTTGGGATGGTGTTCTTCGGGTTGCAAGTCTCCCCCTTTTTCCTCCAAACATAACGATTGTCATAATGGCCAAGCAATTCTATTTTTGTTTCATCAGACCAGAGGACATTTCTCCAAAAAGTACGATGTTTGTCCCCATGTGCAGTTTCAGACCGTAGACTGGCTTTTTTTATGGCAGTTTTGGAGCAGTGTCTTCTTCCTTGCTGAGCAGCCTTTCAGGTTCTGTCGATTTAGGACTCGTTTTACTGTTCATATAGATACTTTTGAACCTGTTTCCTTCAGCATCTTCACAAGGTCCTTTGCTGCTGTTCTGGGATTGATTTGCAATTTTCTCACCAAAGTACGTTCATTTCTGGGAGACAGAATGCGTCTCCTTCCTGAGCGGTATGACGGCTGCGTGGTCCCCATTGTGTTTATACTTGAATACTATTATTTGTACATATGAACGTGGTACCTTCAGGTGTTTGGAAATTGCTCCCAAGGATGAACCAGACTTGTGGAGGTCTACAATTATTTTTCTGGGGTCTTTTTTGATTTTCCATGATGTCAAGCAAAGAGGCAGTGAGTTTGAAGGTGGGCCTTGAAATACATCCACAGGTACACCTCCAATTGACTCAAATTATGTCAATTAGCCTATCAGGAGCTTCTAAAGCCATGACATCATTTTCTGGAATTTTCCAAGCTGTTTAAAGGCACAGTCAATTTAGTGTAGTAAACTTCTGACTCACTGGAATTGTGATACAGTGAATTATAAGTGAAATAAACTGTCTGTAAAAAATTGTTGGACAATTGACTTGTGTCATGCACAAAGTAGATGTCCTAACCGACTTGCCAAAACTATAGTTTGTTAACAAGACATTTGTGGAGTGGTTGAAAAATGAGTTTTAATGACTCTAACGAATGTAAATTGTATGTAAACTTCCGAATTCAACTGTATCTCCTGAGAGAAGACAGGGACAAATACAATTTGAGGGATTAGGTTAGATTACAGTAATCCCTGAGAATGGCAGGTCTGTTGTGGAGATCAGTCCTGCTAGTAGCTAGATAGGTCTTAATGGGATCTAGTGGGAGAGGGAGAGGGGGAGAGTGGAGGGGGAGAGTGGCAGGGGAGAGAGGGGAGAGTGGTGGGGGAGAGTGGCAGGGGAGAGAGGGAGAGGGGGGAGTGGCTGGGGGATGGGGGTGGCAGGGGGAGAGAGGGAGAGGGGGAGAGTGGCGGGGGAGGGTGGTAGGGGGAGAGAGGAGAGGGAGGAGGGTGGTAGGGGAGAGAGGGAGAGGGAGGAGGGTGGTAGGGGGAGAGAGGGAGAGGGAGGAGGGTGGTAGGGGAGAGAGGGGAGAGGGGGAGAGTGGCGGGGGGGAGGGTGGTAGGGGGAGAGAGGGAGAGGGAGGAGGGTGGTAGGGGGAGAGGGAGAGGGGAGAGTGGCGGGGGAGGGTGGTAGGGAGAGAGAGGGAGAGGGAGGAGGGTGGTAGGGGGAGAGAGGGAGAGGGAGGAGGGTGGTAGGGGAGAGAGGAGAGGGGGAGAGTGGCTGGGGGATGGGGGGTGGCAGGGGAGAGAGGGAGAGGGGGGAGAGTGGCGGGGGAGGGTGGTAGGGGGAGAGAGGGAGAGGGAGGAGGGTGGTAGGGGAGAGAGGGAGAGGGAGGAGGGTGGTAGGGGAGAGAGGGAGAGGGAGGAGGGTGGTAGGGGGAGAGAGGGAGAGGGGGCATAGTGGCGGGGGGGAGAGAGGAATCTGGGGATTCTTGTTATCTATAGAGGTGTGGAGGAGTGTGGTAGGGGGAGAGAGGAATCTGGGGATTCTTGTTATCTATAGAGGTGTGGAGGAGTGTGGTAGGGGGAGAGAGGAATCTGGGGATTCTTGTTATCTATAGAGGTGTGGAGGAGTGTGGTAGGGGAGAGAGGGAGGAGGGTAGGGGGAGAGAGGGAGGAGTGTGGTAGGGGGAGAGAGGGAGGAGTGTGGTAGGGGAGAGAGGAGGAGTGTGGTAGGGGAGAGAGGGAGGAGTGTGGTAGGGGAGAGAGGGAGGAGTGTGGTAGGGGAGAGAGGGAGGAGTGTGGTAGGGGGAGAGAGGGAGAGGGAGGGAGGAGTGTGGTAGGGGGGAGAGGGAGGAGTGTGGTAGGGGGAGAGAGGGAGGAGGGTGGTAGGGGGAGAGAGGGAGGAGTGTGGTAGGGAGAGAGAGGGAGGAGTGTGGTAGGGGGAGAGAGGGAGGAGGGTGGTAGGGGAGAGAGGGAGGAGTGTGGTAGGGGGAGAGAGGGAGGAGGGTGGTAGGGGGAGAGAGGGAGGAGTGTGGTAGGGGGAGAGAGGGAGGAGTGTGGTAGGGGGAGAGAGGGAGGAGTGTGGTAGGGGAGAGGGAGGAGTGTGGTAGGGGGAGAGGGAGGAGTGTGGTAGGGGGAGAGAGGGAGGAGTGTGGTAGGGGAGAGGGAGGAGTGTGGTAGGGGAGGAGGGAGGAGTGTGGTAGGGGAGAGAGGGAGGAGTGTGGTAGGGGAGAGGGAGGAGTGTGGTAGGGGGAGAGGGAGGAGTGTGGTAGGGGGAGAGAGGGAGGAGTGTGGTAGGGGAGAGGGAGGAGTGTGGTAGGGGGAGAGAGGGAGGAGTGTGGTAGGGGAGAGGGAGGAGTGTGGTAGGGGAGAGGGAGGAGTGTGGTAGGGGGGGAGAGGGAGGAGTGTGGTAGGGGGAGAGGGAGGAGTGTGGTAGGGGAGAGAGGGAGGAGTGTGGTAGGGGGGAGAGGGAGGAGTGTGGTAGGGGGAGAGGGAGGAGTGTGGTAGGGGGAGAGGGAGGAGTGTGGTAGGGGGAGGAGTGTGGTAGGGGAGAGGAGGGAGGAGTGTGGTAGGGGAGGAGTGTGGTAGGGGGAGAGGGAGGAGTGTGGTAGGGGAGAGGGAGGAGTGTGGTAGGGAGGAGTGTGGTAGGGGGAGAGAGGGAGGAGTGTGGTAGGGGAGGAGTGTGGTAGGGGAGAGAGGGAGGAGTGTGGTAGGGGAGGAGTGTGGTAGGGGGAGAGGGAGGAGTGTGGTAGGGGAGGAGTGGGAGGGGAGTGTGGTAGGGGAGGAGTGTGGTAGGGGAGAGGGGAGGAGTGTGGTAGAGGGAGGAGTGTGGTAGGGGAGAGAGGGAGGAGTGTGGTAGGGGGAGGAGTGTGGTAGGGAGGAGGAGTGTGGTAGGGGGGAGAGTGGTAGGGAGGAGTGTGGTAGGGGGAGGGGAGTGTGGTAGGGGTAGAGGGGAGGAGTGTGGTAGGGGAGGAGTGTGGTAGGGGAGAGAGGGAGGAGTGTGGTAGGGGAGGAGTGTGGGGAGAGAGGAGGAGTGTGGTAGGGGAGAGGTGTGGTAGGGGGAGGGAGGAGTGTGGTAGGGGAGGGGAGGGAGGAGTGTGGTAGGGGAGGAGTGTGGTAGTGTGGTAGGGGGAGGAGTGTGGTAGGGGAGAGAGGGAGGAGTGTGGTAGGGGAGGAGTGTGGTAGGGGGAGAGAGGGAGGAGTGTGGTAGGGGGGAGTGTGGTAGTGTGGTAGGGGGAGGAGTGTGGTAGGGGAGGAGTGTGGGTAGTGTGGTAGGGGGAGGAGTGTGGTAGGGGGAGGGTGTGGTAGTGTGGTAGGGGGAGGGGTAGTGTGGTAGGGGGAGGAGTGTGGTAGGGGAGGAGGTGGTAGTGTGGTAGGGGAGGAGTGTGGTAGGGGAGGAGTGTGGTAGGGGAGAGAGTGGTAGGGTGTGTGGTAGGGGGAGGAGTGTGGTAGGGGGAGAGAGGGAGGAGTGTGGGGGGGAGGAGTGTGGTAGTGTGGTAGGGGGAGGAGTGTGGTAGGGGGGAGAGTGTGGTAGGGAGGAGTGTGGTAGTGGGAGGGGAGGAGTGTGGTAGGGGGAGAGAGGGAGGAGTGTGGTAGGGGGAGGAGTGTGGTAGTGTGGTAGGGGGAGGGAGTGTGGTAGGGAGGAGTGTGGTAGTGTGGTAGGGGGGAGGAGTGTGGTAGGGGGAGGAGTGTGGTAGTGTGGTAGGGGGAGGAGTGGTAGGGGAGGAGTGGTAGGGGGAGGAGTGTGGTAGTGGGTAGGGGGAGGAGTGGTAGGGGAGGAGTGTGGTAGGGGAGAGAGGGAGGAGTGTGGTAGGGGGAGGAGTGTGGTAGGGGGAGAGAGGGAGGAGTGTGGTAGGGGGAGGAGTGTGGTAGGGGGAGAGAGGGAGGAGTGTGGTAGGGGGAGGAGTGTGGTAGGGGGAGGGAGTGTGGTGGGGGAGGGAGGGTGGTAGGAGGAGTGTGGTAGGGGGAGGGTGTGGTAGTGTGGTAGGGGAGGAGTGTGGTAGGGGGAGGAGGGAGGAGTGTGGTAGGGGGAGGAGTGTGGTAGGTGGTAGAGAGGAGGGAGTGTGTGTAGGGGGAGGAGTGTGGTAGTGTGGTAGGGGGAGGGTAGTGTGGTAGGGGAGGAGTGTGGTAGTGTGGTAGGGGGTGGAGTGTGGTAGGGGAGGAGTGTGGTAGTGTGGTAGGGGGAGGAGTGTGGTAGGGGGAGGAGTGTGGTAGGGGGGGAGTGTGGTAGTGTGGTAGGGGGAGGAGTGTGGTAGGGGGAGGAGTGTGGTAGGGGGAGTGAGGGGAGGTGTGGTGTGGTAGGGGAGGAGTGTGGTAGGGGAGTGTGGTAGGGAGGAGTGTGGTAGGGGAGGAGTGTGGTAGTGTGGTAGTGGGTAGGGAGGTGTGTGGTAGGGGAGAGTAGAGGGAGGAGTGTGGTAGAGGGAGGAGTGTGGTAGGGGAGGGAGGAGTGTGAGGAGTGTGGTAGGGGGAGGAGTGTGGTAGTGTGGTAGGGGAGGAGTGTGGTAGGGGGAGGTGTGTGGTGTGGTAGGGGAGGAGTGTGGTAGTGTGGTAGGAGTGTGGTAGTGTGGTAGGGGGAGGAGTAGTGTGGGGGGAGGAGTGGTAGTGTGGGGGGGAGGAGTGTGGTAGTGTGGTAGGGGGAGGAGTGTGGTAGTGTGGTAGGGGGAGGTGGTAGTGTGGTAGGGGAGGAGTGTGGTAGTGTGGTAGGGGGTGTGGTAGTGTGGTAGGGGGAGGTGGTAGTGTGGTAGGGGGAGGAGTGTGGTAGTGTGGTAGGGGGAGGAGTGTGGTAGTGTGGTAGGGAGGTGTGGTAGTGTGGTAGGGGAGGAGTGTGGTAGTGTGGTAGGGGAGGAGTGTGGTAGTGTGGTAGGGGAGGAGTGTGGTAGTGTGGTAGGGGGAGGAGTGTGGTAGTGTGGTAGGGGGAGTGTGTGGTAGTGTGGTAGGGGGAGGAGTGTGGTAGTGTGGTAGGGGAGGAGTGTGGTAGTGTGGTAGGGGGAGGAGTGTGGTAGTGTGGTAGGGGAGGAGTGTGGTAGTGTGGTAGGGGAGGAGTGTGGTAGTGTGGTAGGGGGAGGAGTGTGGTAGTGTGGTAGGGGGAGGGAGTGTGGTAGTGTGGTAGGGGAGGAGTGTGGTAGTGTGGTAGGGGAGGAGTGTGGTAGTGTGGTAGGGGGAGGAGTGTGGTAGTGTGGTAGGGGAGGAGTGTGGTAGTGTGGTAGGGGGAGGAGTGTGGTAGTGTGGTAGGGGGAGGAGTGTGGTAGTGTGGTAGGGGGAGGAGTGTGGTAGTGTGGTAGGGGAGGGAGTGTGGTAGTGTGGTAGGGGGAGGAGTGTGGTAGTGTGGTAGGGGGAGGAGTGTGGTAGTGTGGTAGGGGAGGAGTGTGGTAGTGTGGTAGGGGAGGGAGTGTGGTAGTGTGGTAGGGGGTAGGGAGGTGTGGTAGTGTGGTAGGGGAGGAGTGGTGGTAGTGTGGTAGGGGGAGGAGTGTGGTAGTGTGGTAGGGGAGGAGTGTGGTAGGAGTGTGGTAGGGGGAGGAGTGTGGTAGTGGGTAGGGGTGGTAGTGTGGTAGTGTGGTAGGGGGAGGAGTGTGGTAGTGTGGTAGGGGAGGAGTGTGGTAGTGTGGTAGGGGGAGGAGTGTGGTAGTGTGGTAGGGGGAGGAGTGTGGTAGGGGAGGAGTGTGGTAGGGGAGGAGTGTGGTAGTGTGGTAGGGGAGGAGTGTGGTAGGGGGAGGAGTGTGGTAGGGGGAGGAGTGTGGTAGTGTGGTAGGGGAGGAGTGTGGTAGGGGAGGAGTGTGGTAGGGGAGGAGTGTGGTAGGGGAGGGAGTGTGGTAGGGGAGGTGTGGTAGGGGAGGAGTGTGGTAGGGGAGGAGTGTGGTAGGGGGAGTGAGTGTGGTAGGGGGAGGAGTGTGGTAGGGGGAGGAGTGTGGTAGGGGAGGAGTGTGGTAGGGGGAGTGTGGTAGGGGAGGAGTGTGGTAGGGAGAGTGTGGTAGGGGGAGGAGTGTGGTAGGGGGAGGAGTGTGGTAGGGGGAGGGTGTGGTAGGGAGGAGTGTGGTAGGGGGAGGAGTGTGGTAGGGGAGGAGTGTGGTAGGGGGGGAGGAGTGTGGTAGGGGAGGAGTGTGGTAGGGGGAGGTGTGGTGGGGAGGAGTGTGGTAGGGAGGAGTGTGGTAGGGGGAGGAGTGTGGTAGGGGAGGAGTGTGGTAGGGGGAGGAGTGTGGTAGGGGAGGAGTGTGGTAGGGGGAGGTGTGGTAGGTGTGGTAGTGTGGTAGGGAGGTGGTAGTGTGGTAGGGGGAGGTGGTAGTGTGGTAGTGGGGAGGAGTGTGGTAGGGGGAGGAGTGTGGTAGGGGAGGAGTGTGGTAGGGGGAGGAGTGTGGTAGTGGGAGTGTGGTAGTGTGGTAGGGGGAGGAGTGTGGTAGGGGGGGAGTGTGGTAGGGGAGGAGTGGTAGGGGGAGGTAGTGTGGTAGGGGGAGGAGTGTGGTAGGGGGAGGTAGTGTGGTAGGGGGAGGAGTGTGGTAGTGTGGTAGTGGGTAGTGTGGTAGGGAGGAGTGTGGTAGGGGGAGGAGTGTGGTAGGGGGGTGGAGTGTGGTAGGGGTAGTGTGGTAGGTGGTAGTGTGGTAGTGGGTAGTGTGGTAGTGTGGGGGAGGAGTGTGGTAGTGGGTAGTGTGGTAGTGTGGTAGGGGGAGGAGTGTGGTAGTGGGTAGTGTGGTAGTGTGGTAGTGTGGTAGTGTGGTAGTGTGGTAGGGGGAGGAGTGTGGTAGGGGGAGTGTGGTAGTGTGGTAGGGGGAGTGTGGTAGTGTGGTAGTGTGGTAGTGTAGGGGAGGAGTGTGGTAGTGGGGTGGTAGTGTGGTAGGGGAGGTAGTGTGGTAGTGTGGTAGTGTGGTAGGGGGAGGTGGTAGTGTGGTAGTGTGGTAGTGTGGTAGTGTGGTAGGGGGAGGTGGTAGTGTGGTAGTGTGGTAGGTGGTAGTGTGGTAGGGGGTGTGGTAGTGTGGTAGTGGGGAGTGGTAGTGTGGTAGTGTGGTAGGGGAGGAGTGTGGTAGTGTGGGTGGGTAGTGTGGTAGGGGGAGGAGTGTGGTAGTGTGGTAGTGTGGTAGGGGGAGGAGTGTGGTAGGGAGGAGTGTGGTAGGGGGAGGGAGTGTGGTAGGGGAGGTAGTGTGGTAGTGTGGTAGTGTGGTAGGGGGAGGAGTGTGGTAGGGGGAGGAGTGTGGTAGGTGGTAGTGTGGTAGTGTGGTAGGGGGAGGTGAGGTGTGGTAGGTAGTGTGGTAGGGTGGTAGTGGTGGGGAGGAGTGGGTAGTGTGGTAGTGTGGTAGGGGAGGAGTGTGGTAGGGGGTGTGGAGGGAGGGTGTGGTAGGGGAGGAGTGTGGTAGTGTGGTAGTGTGGTAGTGGGGGAGTGTGGTAGGGGGAGGAGTGTGGTAGGGGAGGAGTGTGGTAGTGTGGGGGAGGAGTGTGGTAGGGGTAGGTGGTAGTGTGGTAGTGTGGTAGTGTGGTGTGGTAGTGGGTAGTGGTAGTGTGGTAGGGGAGTGTGGTAGTGTGGTAGTGGGTAGTGTGGTAGTGGAGGTAGTGTGGTAGGGTGGTAGTGTGGTAGTGTGGTGTGTGGTAGTGTGGTAGGGGGAGGTGTGGTAGTGTGGTAGTGTGGTAGTGTGGTAGTGTGGTAGTGTGGTAGGGGGAGGTGTGTGGTAGGGGGAGTGTGGTAGTGTGGTAGGGGGGGAGGAGTGTGGTAGTGTGGTAGTGTGGTAGTGTGGTAGGGGGAGGAGTGTGGTAGGTGGTAGTGTGGTAGTGTGGTAGGGGGTGTGTGAGTAGTGTGGTAGGGGGGAGTGTGGTAGTGTGGTAGGGTGTGTGGTAGGGGAGTGTGGTAGTGTGGTAGTGTGGTAGTGTGGTAGGGTGGGGAGTGTGGTAGTGTGGTAGTGTGGTAGTGTGGTAGTGTGGTAGGGAGGAGTGTGGTAGTGTGGTAGTGTGGTAGGTGGTAGTGTGGTAGTGTGGTAGGGGAGGAGTGTGGTAGGGGGAGTGTGGTAGTGTGGTAGGGGGTGGTAGTGTGGTAGTGGGAGGAGTGTGGTAGGGGAGGTAGTGTGGTAGTGTGGTAGGGGGAGGGAGTGTGGTAGTGTGGGAGTGGTAGTGTGGTGGTAGTGTGGTAGTGTGGTAGTGTGGTAGTGGGGAGTGTGGTAGGGAGGGTGTGGTAGTGTGGTAGTGTGGTAGTGTGGTAGTGTAGGGGGAGGGTGTGGTAGGGGAGGAGTGTGGTAGGGGGAGGAGTGTGGTGGGGGAGGAGTGTGGTGGGGTGGTAGTGTGGTAGTGTGGTAGGGGGAGGAGTGTGGTAGTGTGGTAGTGTGGTAGTGTGGTAGTGGGAGGAGTGGTAGTGTGGTAGTGTGGTAGTGTGGTAGTGGGGAGGAGTGTGGTAGGGGGAGGAGTGTGGTAGGGGAGAGTGTGGTAGGAGGAGTGTGGTAGGGGGAGTGTGGTAGTGTGGGAGAGGGTGGTAGGGGAGGAGTGTGGTAGGGGGTAGGGGGTGGGAGAGAGTGTGGTAGGGGGAGGTGTGGTAGTGTGGTAGTGTGGTAGTGTGGGTAGTGTGGTAGGGGGAGGAGTGTGGTAGTGGGTAGTGTGGTAGTGTGGTAGTGGGTGGAGTGTGGTAGGGAGGAGTGTGGTAGGGGGAGGGTGTGGTAGTGTGGTAGTGGGTAGTGTGGTAGTGTGGTAGGGGGAGGGTGTGGTAGGGGGAGTGTGGTAGTGTGGTAGTGTGGAGGGGAGGTAGTGTGGTAGTGTGGTAGTGTGGTAGTGTGGTAGGGGAGTGTGGTAGTGTGGTAGTGTGGTAGTGTGGTAGTGTGGTAGTGTGGTAGGGGGAGGAGTGTGGTAGGGGGAGGGTGTGGTAGGGGAGGAGTGTGGTAGTGTGGTAGGGGGAGGAGTGTGGTAGGGGGAGGAGTGTGGTAGGGGTGGTGGGGGAGGAGTGTGGTAGGGGTAGTGTGGTAGGGGAGTGTGGTAGTGTGGTAGTGTGGTAGTGTGGTAGTGTGGTAGGTGGAGTGGGTAGGGGGAGGAGTGTGGTAGTGTGGTAGTGTGTGGTAGGGGGGAGGTGGTAGGTGGAGGTGGGTAGGGAGTAGTGTGGTAGGGGTAGTGTGGTAGTGTGGTAGTGTGGGTAGTGTGGTAGTGTGGTAGGGGGAGTGAGTGTGGTAGTGTGGTAGTGTGGTAGTGTGGTAGTGTGGTAGTGTGGTAGTGGGTAGTGTGGTAGTGTGGTAGTGTGGTAGTGGGAGGTAGTGTGGTAGTGTGGTAGTGTGGTAGTGTGGTAGTGTGGTAGTGTGGTAGTGTGGTAGGGGAGTGTGGTAGGGAGGTAGTGTGGTAGTGTGGTAGTGTGGTAGTGTGGTAGTGTGGTAGTGTGGTAGTGTGGTAGTGTGGTAGTGTGGTAGTGTGGTAGTGGGTAGTGTGGTAGTGTGGTAGTGTGGTAGTGTGGTAGTGTGGTAGTGTGGTAGTGTGGTAGTGTGGTAGTGTGGTAGTGTGGTAGTGTGGTAGTGTGGTAGTGTGTGGTAGGGTGTGGTAGTGTGGTAGGGGGAGGTAGTGTGGTAGTGTGGTAGTGTGGTAGTGTGGTAGTGTGGTAGTGTGGTAGTGGGTAGTGTGGTAGTGTGGTGTGGTAGTGTGGTAGTGTGGTAGTGTGGTAGTGTGGTAGTGTGGTAGGGGTAGTGTGGTAGTGTGGTAGTGTGGTAGTGTGGTAGTGTGGTAGTGTGGTAGTGTGGTAGTGTGGTAGTGTGGTAGTGTGGTAGTGTGGTAGTGTGGTAGTGTGGTAGTGTGGTAGTGTGGTAGTGTGGTAGTGTGGTAGGGGGAGGAGTGTGGTAGTGTGGTAGTGTGGTAGTGTGGTAGGGGGAGGAGTGTGGTAGTGTGGTAGTGTGGTAGTGTGGTAGTGTGGTAGTGTGGTAGTGTGGTAGTGTGGTAGTGTGGTAGTGTGTGGTAGGAGTGTGGTAGTGTGGTAGTGTGGTAGTGTGGTAGGGGAGGTGGTAGTGTGGTAGTGTGTGGTAGTGTGGTAGTGTGGTAGTGTGGTAGTGTGGTAGTGTGGTAGTGTGGTAGTGTGGTAGTGTGGTAGTGTGGTAGGGGGAGGAGTGTGGTAGTGTGGTAGTGTGGTAGTGTGGTAGGGGAGGTGGTGTGGTAGTGTGGTAGTGTGGTAGTGTGGTAGTGTGGTAGTGTGGTAGTGTGGTAGTGTGGTAGTGTGGTAGTGTGGTAGTGTGGTAGTGTGGTAGTGTGTGGTAGTGGGGTGGGTGTGGTAGTGTG